>NC_045430.1:56135460-56365460 GCF_902635505.1 Sarcophilus harrisii
GTTTCAATATCAAACCTAACCTACCAGAGGGTTGAATTAGACCCAGTTTGGAGCAAGTAATTGAAGACACAAAGTTGGAACAAGATAGTTCCCTCAGCATGCCCTTTGAGTTCTAGTGAGGAGCAAGGAATTTCTCTCTATCCTTCCCCTAGAGCTAGGGTTGGAATGAGCACATGGAAGCGATGAAAAGAGTTTGGCTACACAAAGTTGAGACTAGACTTCCAGTCTAGCTGGTTTTAGGTTGTTTGCCTGCTTTCCTAAGCACAGATGATTGAATAATAACTTGGAGATAGCTATTTCTAGTCTGGCACCTATCTCATGCATCTGGGAATTGCTAGGTTGCTGATCTGTGGTCCATTGCCTTTTGAGAAGTGTTGTCTACTATAACACAAAATCCCAGATAATAAAATACCCCACTACCAATAGAAACTGGCAAGAGTTTGCTAGAGTTGAAAAGATTAACAAAGTTTAAGCTAAGGATTGACTTACTTGGAGAGCTAAATTTGTGCATATCAAAGACAGTGGAAGTCAGAGATAAAATTGTTGTATTTGTGCCATAATCCTAAAGCTTATATTTTCTTCTTGGCAAAATAAAACAAGCTTAATAAATTACTGTTTTGTGTTTTAAGTATTTGTTGATATGTGCTTACAAATACTTTTTAAAGTATGTTGTATATGTGTTTGATGAAATAAACAGCTGTCTTAAGCCTGATTATACTTTATATGTTAGTATTCACCCAAAAGGCTAATAACTTTGGGGGATAACTTGGACATTAGCCATATCTAAACATTTTTAGGAGATATTGTCTAAAGAAAACAACTCCTTAAACAGTGGAATTAACCAAATGATAAAAGAAATACAAAAGCTAACTGAAGAAAATCATACATTAAAAACTAGAACAGGGCAAATGGAAGCTAATGATTTTGTGAGAGAGCAAGAATCAGTGGAACAAATTAAACCTCCAAACTCCAGCTTCTGGAATAAGAACTCACTATTTGACAAAAATTGCTATGAAAACTGGAAAATAATATGTCAGAAATTTATCATTGTCCTATATGTCACATCTGATACAAAATAAGGTCAAAATGGATACATAATTTGTGCATAAAGGATGATACCATAAACAAATTAGCAGAACAAGGGTAAATTTACCTATCAGATCTTTGGAGAACGGAAGAATTTATGACCAAAGAACTAGAGAACATTATGAAAGGCAAAATGTACAATTTTGATTACATTAAATTAAATTTTTTTTGCATAAATAAAACCAACAGAAAGAAGATTAAAGGGAAGTACGAAACTGGAGAAAAATCTTTACAGTTAGTATTTCTTTTAAAGGTCTCATTTCTGAAATCTATAAGAATTGTGTCACATTTATAAGAATACACATCATTCCCATTAAGATGGTCAGAGGATATGAACAATTTTCAGATGAGTAAATTAAAGCCATTTATAGTTATATTAAAAATACTTTAAATCACTATGAAGTACAGAACTGCAAATCAAAATAATTCTGAGGTATCACTTCACACTTCTCAAATTGGCTAAGATGACAAGAAAATCTAATGATAAATGTTGGAGAGGATATGGGAAAACTGGGACACTAATGCATTGTTGGTGGAGTTGTGAAGTGATCCAACAACCATCCTGGAGAACAATCTGGAAATATGCCTAAAGAGTTATGAAACTGTGCATACCCTTTGATCCAGCAGTGCCATGCCATTACTGGGTCTGAATCCCAAGGAAATCATAAAGGAGGGAAAAGGCCTCACATGTGCAAAAATGTTTATAGCAGCTCTTTTTATGGCAGCAAAGAATTGGAAAATGAATAAATGCCCATCAGTTGGGTAATGGCTGAACAAGTTGTGGTATACGAAGGGAATGGAATATTATTGTTCTATAACAAATGATGAACAAGCTCTTTTTGGAAAAGCCTGGAAATATTTACATGAATTGATGCTGAGCAAAACAAGCAGAACCAGGAATACATTATACACAATAATAGCAAGAATGTGTGATAATCTATTATGAAAGGGTTGATTCTCCTCAATGGTTCAGTGATCCAAAGTAATCCCATTTAGATTTTGGACAGAAAATGCCATCTACATCCAGAAGGATGCCTAAATGTAAATCAATACATACTATGTTTACTTCTTTTTTCTGTTTTTTCATCTCTCCCATGGGTTTTCACTTGTGCTCTGATTTTTCTCTCTCAACATGATTCTTAAAGCAATGTATATTAAAAATAAATAAATTTACTAGGAAAAATATTTTTAAAATGTTAAACCTGGTCAGGAGCAATAGATGAAAGTGAATATGAATCTAATTTATACCTGATGTAGGGGGAAAAGTTCCTAACCATTAGAAATATCCCAAACTGTACATGTCTTGTCTTGTCTTGTGGGTTCTACCTTGTTGGAGGGCTTCAAGCAGAGGGCAGATGGACATTTATTGAGATTATAGGATTAAGGCTTCTTTTTTGGGACATGGGTTAGTCTAGATGGTCACTGCTGTTCTTTCTGATTTTAAACTTCTACAGTCATATAATTGGACTAAAATTATCGGTTTTTTATTTCTACTTTTTTCTAAGGCAATGAGGGTTAAATGGCTTGCCCAGGGTCACACAGCTAGGAAGTGTTAAGTGTCTGAGGCCAGATTTGAACTCAGGTCTTCCTGACTTCAGGGCTGGTGCTCTATCCACTATGCCACTTATCTGCTCCTGAGTTTACTAAAATTAATAAGTAATCTTAACCCCTGCTGAGGAGCATTAACAATAGTATATTTCAATCCTCTTTTCACTGATTTGTAGACAACTCACCAGAAGAAAATAGCATTGTACATGAGAAATAATGCTATAAGCACATACTTTTATTTTAATGATTTAGAACTTTGGAACTGTTTAACAGATAAGAATTATTTTCAGGTCCCCTATTTTTTGCTCTTTAATTACATAAAGAGGCAGCATGGGATATTTGTTAGCAGAATGACTCTGAGCAACCCCCTTAACCTCTATTGCCACACGCAACTCCTAAGGACTAATCTACTAAGTGAGAGACAAATTTACCATCTGGATCCTATATTTGTTGCCTATATATTTGAGTGAATAACTATAGATTACCAAGTTAGCACATAGACTTGAATTTTCTTGGCATTTTCCCCACAATTCAACATATAAGAATAGCAAGGGACCCTAGCAGTAACTTCATTGAGCCCTGTCTTTTAGCTTACATATAAGAAAAATGATAAATGCCAAAAATACACACCAAGAGAATACACACCCAATGAGAATATTTCATCCATTTTATATTTTTTAATTTCCATTTAGAAAATACTGAAAATCCATTTGATGATTTTAGACCAAGACATAAGACTCTGAAAATTCAACCTTTTCACATCATCTGCTTCTATGAACTAGGCTATTTAGAACTTTCCAGATTCTGATGACCTTATTTGTACTACCTTATTTGTACAGGAATACAGTGCTTATTTATTATGTTAAGCAGTATAATTGTATATAGCAATAAGGTAATAAGCATTAAAGCAGAAAGAAATTGGCCTTCAAATCAGAAAATAGGAATGACAGGCCTGACTCAGCTACTAATATGTGTGGGTTTTCTTTGGGTCTGAGTTCCCTCATTATTAAATGGAGGTAACATAATAGAAAGAGCCCTGACTCCAGACCTGGAAGACCTAAGTTTATATCATGCACCTGCTAGTAATTCTTTGCTGTACCTTGGGCAAGTAAATAAATATCTCTGGGTTTGTTTTCCTCATGTGATTAGCCTTAGAGGTCCCTTCTAGCTTGAAATCTCTGGTTTTATGAAGGGTGGGAATAGATCGTCCTTAAAGTTCCTTCTGTCTCTATCATGTGATTCTAATATATGTAGACAATAGTAGATTTAGGTCAGTTCAAATCAATAAGCATTTATTAAGTGTCTACTATGCACCAAACCTTATGTTAATGATTGGGGATATGAAGAAAGGCAAAAACAATCTTGTTTTCAAGAAGTCCACAGTCTAATGGGGGAGATAAAATGCAATATGGCATAGATTAAAGATAATCTTAGATGAGGACAGCTGGGTGGCACAGTGAACAGAATGTTGGGCCAGGAAGACTTGAATCTGAATAATACTTTAAACCCTTACTAGCTATCTACTATGGTCAAGTCACTTAACCCTGTTTGCCTCTGTTTTCTCATCTGTAAATTGAACTGAAAGGAATGTTAAATCACTCCAATATCTTACCAAGAAAACCATGGATCAGATCATGAAGAGTCAGAGACATATGAAAACATCTGAATACCACCACCATCACCACCAAAATCTTAGAAGTAAAGCATAAAGTAAATGCAATGAATGCTCCCATTTTGAAAATATTTTTCATTTTAAAAAATATTCTTTGATTGTAAATTTTTTAAAGGTAAAATAAAGATTTGAATAGTTTTCTATAGCACATCACAAACAAAAAAGAAAAGATATGCTAGAAATGTGTGGAAGATGAGCTAAATAATGGCTTAGCACAAGGTAATTAAAAGATAATTCATTAAATGGAGGGATAGAAGTCTTTACACAAAAAAGTTAGATTTCCCCACCATTACCACCACCAAATCCTTCAAAAATCTTTATTCTCATATGTTTACAATACAAGTAAAATAAATAATTTGTAAAATATAAATCTGGTTTTTAGCCAGCACATTTAAAGTCTCAATCTTAAAAATTTTGGAGCAAAATATTCACTGTTGTTTAATCATTTCTGACTCTTTGTAACCCCATGTGGTGATTTTCTTGGCAAAGACACTGATATTTATTTCTCTGTTTCATTTTACAGATGAGGAAACTGAAACAGAGTTAAGTGATTTGCCCAGGATCACACAGCTAGTATGTTTCTGAGATTGTATTTGAACTCAGGAAGATAAGATTTCTTGATTTAAGACCTGATGCTACATACACTATGCCTTCTAGCTGTACATATAGATGCTAGTTATTACTACTATTATTAAAGGGAGATAGTATTCCTCCCATCCCTAATGTCTTCAAGTATGTGAAGAACAACCAGACAGAAAATGGATTTAACTTGTTCTCCTTGGCTCCAGCAGGGAAAATAATAAAGGTTGGAAAAACATAAGACTTAGACTTGAAGTACAGAAACTACCACTACTTAAGAGCAGTATTCTTATTTATAAGGTTGCAGTTTTTACCTCACTAGTGTTTTTTAAGGAGTCTAGATCAATGCAATCCTGTTAGAGAAAACATTCTTGATCAGAAAAAGGTTGGAATTAGATGACCTCAAAGATACTTTGCAGCACTGAGATGCTGTGCTTTTAAAAAATTTCTCTTCTGACCCTCTTATTTTTATGTTCCTCATTCAAGGTAAAAGGGATTATTTGGTGTTATATGTAGGAGAAAAAAATTGGTCCTCATGTTAAATATCCCTGTTCGATTCCCAAATTTAATACTTTTATTACTTCAGGCAGATTCCCAAATTTAATACTTTTATTACTTCAGGCAAATCTCTGAGCCTCAATTTTCACACATAGAAAATTAGATAATAAGACCTGAACTAACTTATAGTTATTGAAAAGAAAATATTTTTAAACTTAGATAAATGTAAATATTTATTGTTATTTTAAATCATCCAATTTAGACACATGCCATTTAAAAAATGGAAGGTATTCTAAATGCCTTCATCATACAATTTGACTTCCCACCATGAAAGTTTTCATAAATAGAAATAAACAAAAGGACAATAACAAAGTTTAAAACTGTAATTATAAGACACATCTCTTAAAATGCCCTATTCTGAAAAAAAAAGTTAACTTAGAGGTCTTTTTGACAAAATGTTACACTTTAGAGGAGAGAGACAGAAAAAAAAGTTCTGTAGAACAGGACTTTTTCAACTGTTTTTATTCATGATCCCTTTTTGCAAATGGTGATGGTGATAGTAGTTAGCACAGTACAGTTTCTATGTTGTGTTCAGAACCAAGGCTGTAGTGAAGTTGTTCAGTGTAATAAGGGTAAGTCCTACCAGAAACACTTTGGATTCATTAATGTGTGATTTTGAATTAATTTCTGGTCATTGCATTCAGAAACCTTTTACAGTTGCCAAATTTTTCACAACCCCTACATTCAGTTATGCGATTCTATGAAGAGTCACAGCTCACAATTAAGAAGTTTTATTATAGAACAATTGGGTCCAACTCCTATCTCGCTCACCAGTTAGCTATGTAATAATGGACAAATCATTTAACTGCTCTGTGCCAGGGCTTCTTAAACTTTATCCACTCATGACTCTTTCAGACAAGAATTTTTTATTTGATGTCCATATATATCAGTATACAAATAGGTATACAAATTAAACATTTGCTGATAAATAATAATGTTGTGATCCCCATTCAGTTATAAGACTTCATGTGAGTAATGAATCATAGTTTAAGAAGGTAGGTTCTAGATAATTTTCTAACTCTTTTAAGTGAGAGACAAGTTTCATATCTCCATAGGCCACTGTCACAGAATGACAGTTCCTTACAAAAAATCAAATTAATAATCCAAAACAAAACGTGTCTGTGACTGTCTTACATTTCATATTCTTTTTGCACATGTAAACAGAAGACCTACTTTGATAATGGAGCTAAAATATGAGTCAAACAGATACAATAAAAATGTAGATGTAACAACCCCCTTTACTCAAGCCATTGAAGACAACCTCATCTAGTATGCAGCCAGTCAAAAAGAGCCTGCAAAATACAGCAAGAAAAAAGGAAATAGAAATGGGAAGGGGATAGTATCAGAAAAAGGGAAAAGGGGAGATAAAAAGAGGGAAACTACATCCCATGAAGGGGCAAAGGAAACTTACCATGTCTCAGGGAATTTAGGGAGGGGAAGGAACATTGTGTGAATCTTACTCTCATCAGACTTGGCTCAAAGAGAAAATAATTGAAATATTTGGTTTTCAGAGAAACTTCTCTCACCTCATTAAAAAGTGGGAGAAAAAAGGGAAAAGGAAAAGAGGGAAAAAGAAAATTATAAGGGAAAAATATAAGAAAGGGGAAGGGACTCAAAGTGGGGTGGGAGGGATTCTAAAGATGGAGAGCTGCATAGGCAAGGGGTGGCCATAAATTTAATACTGGGGAAGAGGGGAAAGAGGGGGTAAGAAAACAAAAAGCATAATATGGGGATAATAAGATGGCAGGAAATACAGAAATAGTAACTTTAACCATAAATGTGAATGGGATGAACTCTCCCATAAAGCAGAAGCAGATAGCAGACTGGATCAAAAAACAGAACCCTACAATATATTGTTTACAAGAAACACAGTTAAAGCAGGGAGATACATACAGAGTAAAGGCAAAAGTCTGGAGCAGAATCTATTATGCTTCAGGTGAAGTCAAAAAAGCAGGGGTAGTCATCCTGATCTCAGATCAAGCAAATGCAAAAATTGATCTAATGAAAAGAGATAAGGAAGGAAATTATATCTTGCTAAAGGGTAACATAAAGGAAAGAAGAAATTTCAATACTAAACATATATGCACCAAGTGCTATAGCATCTAACTTCCTAAAGGAGAAGTTAAGAGAGTTGCAAGAAGAAATAGACAGCAAAACTAGAATAGTGGGAGATCTCAACCTTGCACTCTCAGAATTAGATAAATCAAGCCACAAAACAAATAAGAAAGAAATTAAAGAGGTAAATAGAATATTAGAAAAATTAGATATGATAGATCTTTGGAGAAAACTGAATGGTGACAGAAAGGAGTATACTTTCTTCTCAGCAATTCATGGAACCTATACAAAAATTGACCATATATTAGGACATAAAAATCTCAAAATTAAATGCAGGAAGGGAGAAATAGTAAATGCTTTTTTTTTTTTTTCAGATCACGATGCAATAAAAACTACTTTCAACAAAAAGTTAGGGGTAAATAGACCAAAAATTAATTGGAAACTAAATAATCTCATCTTAAAGAATGATTGGGTGAAACAGCAAATTATAGACACAATTAATAATTTCACTCAAGATAATGACAATGATGAGAAATCATACCAAAATTTGTGGGATGCAGCCAAATCAGTAATAAGGGGAAATTTTATATCTTTAGAGGCTTACTTCAATAAAATAAAGAGAAGATCAATGAACTGTGCTTGCAACTTAAAAAGCTAGAAAAAGACCAAATTAAAAATCCCCAATCAAAAACTAAGCTTGAAATTCTAAAATTAAAAGGAGAAATTAATAATATTGAAAGTAAAAAAAAAACTATTGAATTAATAAATAAAACTAAGAGTTGGTTTTATGAAAAAACCATTAAAGTAGATAAACCTTTGGTAAATCTGATTAGAAAAAGGAAAGAGGAAAATAAATTGTCAGTTTTAAAAATGAAAAAGGGGAACTTTCCACCAATGAAGAAGAAATTAGAGCAATAATAAGGAATTACTGTGCCCAACTTTATGCCAATAAATTTGACAACCTAAGTGAAATGGATGACTACCTCCAAAAATAGGCTTCCCAGATTAACAGAGGAAGAAGTAAATTGCTTGAATAGTCCCATTTCAGAAAAAGAAATAGAACAATCTATTAATCAACTCCCTAAGAAAAAATCCCCAGGACCAGATGGATTTACATGTGAATTCTACCAAACATTTAAAGAACCATTAGCCCCAATGCTATATAAGCTATTTGAAAAAATAGGGAATGAGGGAGTTCTACCAAATTCCTTTTATGACACAGGCACGGTACTGATACCTCAACCAGGTAGGTTGAAAACAGAAAGAAAATTATAGACCAATCTTCCTAATGAATATTGATGCTAGAATCTTAAATAAAATATTAGCAAAAAAAATTACAGAAAATCATCACCTAGATAATACACTATGACCAAGTAGGATTTATACCAGGAATTCAGGGCTGGTTCAATATTAGGAAAACTATTAGCATAATTGACTATATCATTAACCAAATTAATGATATGATCATCTCAATAGATGCAGAAAAAGCATTTGATAAAATCCAACATCCCTTCCTAATAAAAACACTTGAGAGGACAGGAATAAATGTACTTTTCTTTAAAACAGTCAGGAGCATATATTTAAAACCATCAGTAAGTATCATATGCAATGGGGAAAAACTGGAACCTTTCCCAGTAAGATCAGGAGTGAAGCAAGGTTGCCCACTATCACCATTATTATTCAATATTGTATTAGAAACGCTAGCCTCGACAATAAGAGTCAAGAAAGAGATTAAAGGAATTAGAATAGATAATGAGGAAACCAAACAATCACTCTTTGCAGATGATATGATGGTATACTTAGAGAACCCCAGAGATTCTACTAAAAAGGTATTAGAAATAATTCATAACTTTAGCAAAGTTGCAGGATACAAAATAAATCCACATAAATCCTCAGCATTTTTATACATCACCAACAAAATCCAATGGCAAGAGATACATAGAGAAATTCCATTCAAAATAACTGTCAATAGCATAAAATATTTGGGAATAAAATATTTGGGAATCTATCTATCAAAGGAAAGTTAGGAATTATATGAGCAAAATTACAAAAAACTTTCCACACAAATGAAGTCAGATTTAAATAACTGGAAAAATATTAAGTGCTCTTGGATAGGTTGAGGGAATACAATCAAGATGACAATACTCCCTAAACTAATCTATTTATTTAGTGCTATACTAATCAGACTCCCCAGAAAATATTTTAATGATCTGGAAAAAATAACAACAAAATTCATATGGAAGAATAAAAGGCCAAGAATCTCAAGGGAATTAATGAAAAAAAAATCAAATGAAGGTGGCCCCAGCTGTACCTGATCTAAAACTATATTATACAGCAGCAGTCACCAAAACTATTTCGTACTAGCTAAGAAATAGATTAGTTGATCAGTGGAATAGGTTAGGTTCACAAGACAAAATAGTCAACTATAGCAATCTAGTGTTTGACAAACCCAAAGATCCTAACTTTTGGGATAAGAACTCACTATCTGACAAAAACTGCTGGGAAAACTGGAAATTAATATGGCAGAAATTAGGCATGGACCCACACTTAAGACCGTATACCATGATAAGATCAAAATGGGTCCATGAGTTAGGCATAAAGAATGAGATTATAAATAAATTAGAGGAACATAGGATCGTTTACCTCTCAGATTTGTGGAGGAGGAAGAAATTTGTGACCAAAGACGAACTAGAGATCATTATTGATCACAAAATAGAAAATTTTGATTACATCAAATTAAAAAGCCTTTGTACAAACAAAACTAATGCAAACAAGATTAGAAGGGAAGCAACAAACTGTAAAACCATCTTCACAATTAAAGGTTCTGATAAAGGCCTCATTTCCAAAATATATAGAAAATTGACTCTAATTTATAAGAAATCAAGCCATTCTCCAATTGATAAATGGTCAAAGGATATGAACAGACAATTTTCAGATAATGAAATTGAAACTATTACCACTCATACGAAAGAGTATTCCAAATCAATATTGATCAGAGAAATGCAAATTAAGACAACTCTGAGATACCACTACACACCTGTCAGTTTGGCTAAGATGACAATAAAAAATAATGATGAATGTTGGAGGGGATGTGGGAAAACTGGGACACTGATGCATTGTTGGTGGAGTTGTAAATTAATCCAACCATTCTGGAGACCAATCTGGAATTATGCCCAAAAAGTTATCAACCTATGCATACCCTTTGATCCAGCAGTGCTTCTACTGGGTTTATACCCCAAAGAGATACTAAAGAAGGGAAAGGGACCTGTATCTGCCAAAATGTTTATGGCGGCCTTGTCTGTAGTGGCTAGAAACTGGAAAATGAATGAATGCCCATCAACTGGAGAATAGTTGGGTAAATTGTGGTATATGAATGTTATGGAATATGATTGTTCTGTAAGAAATGACCAGCAGGATGAATACAGAGAGGCTTGGAGAGACTTACATGAACTGATGCTAAATGAAATGAGCAGAACCAGGAGATCATTATATACTTCAACAAGGATAGTGTATGAAGATGTATTCTGATGGAAGTGGTTTTCTTTGACAAAGAGAAGATCTAACTCATTTTCAATTGATTAATGCTAGATAGAAGCAGCTACATCCAAAGAAAGAACACTGGGAAATGAATGTAAACTTTTTGTATTTTTGTTCCTGGGTTATTTTTACATTCTGAATCTTAATTCTTCCTGTACAACAAGGGAACTGTTTGATTCTGCACACATATATTGGATCTAGGATATATTGTGACATATTTAATATATATAGGACTACTTGCCATCTGGGGGAGGGGTTGGAGGGAGGGAGGGGAAACATCGGAATAGAAGTGAGAACAAGGGATAATGTTGTAAAGAATTTTTTTTCAAAACAAAAAAAATACTTTACATAAAAAATTGAGCATATTATTTTAAAGAAAATGATGAACAATAAGTGAAAGAGAGGACTTTCAAACTTTCCTAATGAAAAGACCAGCACTGAGTTCAAAATTCAATGTTCAAAAATAAGACACACGAGAAGATAAAAAGATAAACAGGAAAGAATAAATAGCAATAACAACATAGTATTCAGTAAGATTAAATTGTTTACATCCCTATGAAGGAAGAAGATACTTAAGAAGCATATTTCTAATACAGCAATTAAAAGAAGTATGGATAAAAAGAAGGTGTGTGTATAAGTTGATTTTGATGGGATGATATAAAAAAATATGGGGTAAAAAAGGGATTGTACAGGCAGAATACAAAGGGAAAGGCATAATAAGGTAAATTACATCAAATAAGGAGGCACAGAAGATTAATTTCAGTAGTGCAAAAGAAGAAAGCGAGTGAGCAATGCTTGTAACTTGCTCTTATTGGATTTGCTCAAAGAGGGAGTAACATATACATATAATTAGGTACAGAAATTTATCTTTCTTCTAGGGAAGTGGGGGAGGAGGAGAAAGAAAAGGAAAGGGAGAGTGCTAACAGAACAGAAGACAATAGTAGGAGGAGAAAGGAGAAAGGAAAACGGCACACTGATAGAAGGGAAGACAGATTGAAGGGGTAGGGGTCAGAAGTAAAACATTGGTGAAGAGGAACAGGGTGTAAAGAGAAAAAACTGTATAAATGGGGGAAATAGGATAGAGGAAAACAAAATGTTAGCATTCATAACTGTGACTGTGGATAAAATGAACTCTCCCATAAAACTGAAATGGGATAGCAGAGTGGACTTAAAACCAAAATCCTATAATATATTGTTTACAAGAAATATATTTAAAACAGAGAGATACATATAGAATAAAGATAAAATGCTGGAGCAGAATGTATTAATGCTTCAGCTGAAGTGAAAAAATAAGTAGAGATAGCAATCCTGATCTCATCAAAAGCAAAAGCAAAACCATTATTTAATTTAAAAAGATAAGGAAGAAAAATACATCTTGCTAAAGGGTAACATAGACAATGAGGCAATATCAGTACTAAATGTAGCAGTCACATTCTTAGAGGATAAGTTAAGTGAGTTATAGAATGAAACAGAGTGCAAATCTACACCTCTCTCACAATAAGATAAATCTAATAAGAAAATAAACAAAAAAGAAGTTAAGGAGGTGAATAGAATTTGAGGAAAATTAGAAATGATAGATCTCTGGAGAAAAGTGAATGGGAATAGAAAACAATATACTTTTTTTCTAAGTGGTAAATGACACCTACCAAAAAATGACCATATATTGGGACAAAAAAATTACAGCCAAATGCAGAAAGACAGAAATATTAAATGTATCTTTTTCAGATCATGAAACAATAAAATTATATGTAATAAAGAACCATGGAAAGATAAACTAAAGATTAATTGGAAATTAAATAATCTAATTTTAAAAATGGGTTGGTCAAACAACAAACCATAAAAACAATCAGTTTCATCCAAGACAATGACAATAATGAGACAACAACCAAAACTCATGGTATATAGTCAAAGCAGTTCCTAGGGGAAAATATTATATCTGTGAATGCTTACATGAAGAGGAGATCAGGGATTTGAATATTAACTAAAAAATAAAAAAGTACAAATAAAAAAATTTCTTACAAAAAACAAATGAGAAATTCGAAAAATCAAAGAAGAGATTAATAAAATTGAATAAATAGATGAACTAAGATTTTTTTTATTTTTTGTTGTTTGTTTGTTTTGTAAAAAATAAATAAATAGATAAATCGTTGGTCAATTTAATTAGAAAAACTAAAGAAGAAAACTAAATTACCAGTACAAAAATGAAGAGGATGCATTTACCACCAATGAATAGATAATTAAAGCAATAATTCAAGCTATTTTGCCAATAAATATGACATTCTAAAAGTGAAATGGATTGATATTTACAAAAATATAAATTGCCCAGATTAACAGAAAGAAAATAAGACTTTTTAAAAATCCAATTTTAGAAAAAAAATTGAACAAACCATCAATGAACTTTCTAACAAAAAAATTTCCAGAGCTAACCGGAGAAACAAGTGAATTCTACCAAAGATTTAAAGAACAAATAATTCCAATATTATATAATCTACTCAGGAAAATGGATGGAGTCCTTTCAAAATCTTTTTATAACACAAACATGTTGCTGACATTTAAATCAAGAACAAAAACAGGGGGAAAAATCATAGACCAATTTTCCTAGTGAATATTCATGCAAAAATTTTAAACAAGATATTAGTAAAGAGATTAAATTACAGCAATTTATGATGAGGATAATACACTCTGATCAAGTGCAACTTATACCAGGCATTCCAGTGCTGCTTCATTATCAGGAAAACTATCACAAAAATTGATCATATTAATAACAAAACTACGTGAAATCACATGATTATCTAATAGATGAAGAAAAAGTATTTTACAAAATACAATGCATTTCTAATAAAAAAAAAACTAGAGAGCATAGGAATAAATGGAGTCTTCTTTAAAATGATAAGTAGCATCTAAGTAAAACCATCAGCAAGCATTATATATAATGGGGATAAGCTAAAACATTCCCAATAATCAGGAGTGAAACAAGATTGCTCATTACCACCATTATTATTCAACATTGTATTAGAAATGTTAGCTTCAGTGATAAGAAAAAAAAAAAAGAAATTGAAGGAATTAGAGTTGGTAATGAGGAAACAAAACTATCATTCTGCAGATGATATGAAAGTATTTTTAAAAAATCCTAGAGAATCAATTAAAAATTACTTGAAACTATTAACAAATTTAGCAAAGCTACAAAAGAGAAAATCAACCCACATAATTAGCCTTTGTATATATTACTAAAGCCCAGCAGTAAGAAAGAGAGAGAAATTCAATTTAACAAATTGGAAAATATAAAATATTTGAGAGTCTATCTAAAGCATGCTATTTTCACTTTTGTTTTTTTTTTCTTTCTCATAGTTTATCCCTTTTGATCCTTTTCTTCTTTCATAATATGATTAATATGTGAATGTGTTTAACATGATGGCACATGTATCACCTATATTAGATTGCTTGCTTTCTTGGTATGGGAAGAGAAAAAAAGAGAGGAAGAAAATTTTGGACTCAAAATCTGATGAAAGTGAATGTTGAAAATTATCTTTAAAACTTTTGGTTTTGATCAGCAAGCATCATATGCAATGGGAATAAACTGGAACCATTCCATAAAGAAGATCAGAGGTGAAACAAGGTTGCCCACTATCACAATTATTATTCAATATTGTGTTAGAAATGCTAGATTCAGCAAAAAGAGAAGAAAAAGAAATTAAAGGAATGAGAGTAGGTAGAGTAGGAAACCAAATTATCACTTTTTGCAGATATGATAATATACTTAGAGAACCCTAGAGAATCAACTAAAATACTATTAGAAATAACCCACAACTTTAGCAAAGTTGCAGGTTACAAAATAAATCCATAAATCATCAAAATTTTTATACATCACTAACAAAATCCAACAGCAAGAGAGACAAAGAGAAATTCCATTTAAAATAACTGTTGATAGTATAAAATATTTTGGAATCTATCTGCAAAGAGAAAGTCAGGAACTACATGAGCAAAACTATAAAACACTTTCCACCCAAATAAAATCAGATCTAAGCAAGTGGAAAAATATCAAATGATTTTAGATAGGTAGAGCGAATATAATAAAGATGGCAATACTACCTAAACTAATCTATTTATTTAGTGCTATACTAATCAAACTCCCAAGAAACTATTTTGCTGACCTAAAAAAAAATAACAACAAAATTCATCTGGAAGAACAAAAGATCAAGAATTTCAAGGGAATTAATGGGAAAAAAAAATACAAATGAAGATGGCCTAGCTATACCAGATCTAAAACTATATTATAAAACAGTAGTCATCAAAACCATTTGGTACTGGCTAAGAAACAGAGTAGTTGATCAGTGGAATAAGTTAGGTTCACAGGACAATAACTATAGCAATATAGTGTTTGACAAACCCAAAGATCCAAGCTTTTGGGATAAGAACTCACTATTTGAAAAAAAAAACTTCTGGGAAAATTGGATATATGGTAGAAACTAGGCACTGACCCACACCTAACACCATGTACCAAGATAAAGTTGAAATGGCTTCATGATCTAGACATAAAGAATGAGATTATAAATAAATTAGAAGATCATAGGATAGTTTACCTCTAGATCTATGGAGGAGGAAAGAATTTGGGACCAAAGAAGAACTGGAAATCATTACTGATAGATAATTTTGATTATATTAAATTAAAACATTTTTGTACAAACAAAACTAAAGCAGATAAGATTAGAAGGGAAGTAATAAATTGGGAAAACATTTTTATATTCAAAGGTTCTGATAAAGGCCTCATTTCTAATACAAAGAAATGACTCAAATTTTTAAAAATTCAACCCATTCTCCAACTGATAAATGGTCAAAGTATATCAACAGATACTTTTCAGATGAAGAAATTGAAACTATTTTAATCATATAAAAAGATGCTCTAAATCACTATTGATCAGAGAAATGAAAATTAAGACAACTCTGAAATACTACTGCACACCTCCCAGATTGCTTAAGCTGACAGGAAAAGGTAATAATGAATGTTGGAGGGGATGTGGGAAAAGTGGAACACTAATACATTGTTGGTGGAACTGTGAATAGACCCAACAATTTTGGAGTAATTTTGAACTATGCTGAAAGAGTTATTAACCTATACATACCCTTCAATTCAGCAGTGTTTCTACTGGGCTTATATCCTAAAGAGATCTTATAGGAGGAAAAGGGACCCACATGTGCAAAAATGTTTGTGGCAACCCTTTTTGTAGTGGCAAGAAACTGGAAACTGAATGGATGTCCATTAGTTGGAAAATGGCTGAATAAAATATGGTATATGAATGTTATGGAATATTATTATTCTGTAAAAAAATGACCAACAGGATGATTTCACAGAGGTCTGGAGAGACTTACATGAACTGATGCTAAGCAAAATAAGCATTATATCAGGGAAGTTTTCCTTGATCATTTCTTGAAATATGATGTAAGACTCTTTCTTTGATAGTAGCTTTCAAGCAAACTAATAATTCTCAAAGCATTTCTTTTCGATCTATTTTCCAGGTCAACTGTTTTTCTCAATTAGATATTTCACATTTTCTTTTATTTTTCCTTTTTTTGACTTTGTTTTTATGGTTTCTTGATGTTTTATGGAGTCATTAGTTTCTACTTGCCCAATTCTAATTTTTTTTAATTTAACATCATTTTCTCCCTTGAAATTACTTGTAAAGATAATTTTCTTTTTTTTTTTCCTAGTCAAGGGGCAAAGTTTTTCAAAATAATTTTAACATCATTACAAGGGGATTGAATTGTAAGAATTCAATTAAAAAAAAAAAAACAGAAGCAAAGGAGATACTTTTATCCAGCTTCTACCACAGCTATGCTAATTGTATGGCTCAAAGGTAAAGGTGAATCAGGAGATCATTATACACGGCAACAAAATTATACAATGATCAGTTCTGATGAACATGGCTCTCTTCAACAATAAGATGATTCAAATCAGTTCCAAATGTTCAGTGATAAAGAGAGCCATGTACAACCAGACTGTGGGAACTAAGTGTGGTTCACAGCATAGCATTTTCACTCCTTTTGTTGTTGTTTGCTTGGATTTTATTTTGTTTCTCTTTGTGTGTGTGTGTGGGTGTGGGTGTGGGATGATAATTGTATAAATATGTATACATATGTTGGATTTACCATATATTTTACCATGTTTAACATATATTGGACTGCTTGCCATATAGGGGAGGGCATGAAGAAAGGGGGGGGATTGGAACACAGGGTTGTGCTAGGGCTAATGTTGAAGAATTGTCCATGGATATGTTTGGAAAAATAAAAAGCTTAAAATAAAAGAAGAAATATGAGGAATGTAGTCAGCAAAAAAAAAAAAAAAAAAAAATCCAAAGCTGTGTATTACCAACCACATTAAGAATCATGCAGTTATTTTCAATGTGCCTTTTCAAGCTTTTTTTTTTTTTAAATGAACAAAAATAACTGTGATCAGTTGTGAGGTGGAGGAGGGTTTTCTCAAAACTTAGTTTTATTAGTTTCATCAGCATGGCTTCTCAAAAATAAAATTAGCATAGTTACCATTGAGTCTGGACACATATAATACTGTCTAAATGGAGAGCCACCATTACATCAATTTCTTATTCCCCTCTCCGTTTCTCTATCAGTTACAAGTGTCTTGTTTATAATATCCCGAATTCTATGTATGCTACATATTTGGCTTGATAATCCTGATGGAATTGCCAGTTGTACAATAAATGATGAATTGCTAGGAAAAAATAAAAACTTTTGGTTTGGGAGGTTGTCTCAGGAAACTCTTACATCCAATTTATCTGATTCCAAATAGACTACTCAGTTCATTGCTGACTGATGATCTGGTAAATAATAATCAAATTTCAGAGACCACCCTCAATTTATCTGGAGATTGCACCCTATCTTTACCTTTGAGCCATACAATTAGTATAGCTGTGATAGAAGCTGGATAAAGATCCCTTTGTTTGTTTTTTTTTAATTGAATTCTTACAATTCAATCCCCTTGTAATGATGTTACAATTATTTTGAAAAACTTTGCCCCTTGATTAGGGAAAAAAACGAAAATTATCTTTACAAGTAATTTCAAGGGAGAAAATGATATTAAATTTAAAAAAATTAGAATTGGGTAAGTAGAAACTAATGACTCCATAAAACATCAAGAAACCATAAAAATAAAGTCAAAAAAAGGAAAAATAAAAGAAAATGTGAAATATCTAATTGAGAAAAACAGTTGACCTGGAAAATAGATCGAAAAGAAATGCTTTGAGAATTATTGGTTTGCCAATTGGAAAAATATTAAATGCTCTTGGATAGGGCGAGCAAATATAATAAAGATGACAATATTACCTAAACTAATCTATTTATTTAGCGCTATACCAATCAGAGTCCCAAAACTATTTTAATGACCTAGAAAAAATAACAACAAGTTCATATGGAAAACAAAGGTCAAGAATAAGGAATTAATGAAAAAATCAAATGAAGGTGGCTTAGCTGAACCAGATCTAAAATTATATTATAGAGCAGCAGTTACCAAAACTATTTGGCATTGGCTAAGGAACAGATTAGTTGATCAGTGGAATAGATTAGGTTCAAGGGATAAAACAGTCAACAACTATAGCAACCTAGTCTTTGATAAAACCCAAAGATCCCAGCTTTGGGATAAGAACTTACTGTTTGATAAAAATTGCTGGGAAAAATTAAAACAATATGGCAGAAACTAGGCATTGATCCATACTTAACACCAAACCAAGATAAGGTCAAAAATGGGTTCATGACCTAGGCATAAGAAGAAATTATTAATAAATTAGAGGAACACAGGATAGTTTACCTCTCAGACCTGTGAAGGGAAAGTCTTATGACCAAAGAAGAACTAGAGATCATTACTGATCACAAAATAGAAAATTTGATTATACCAAACTGAAAAGTTTTTGTACAAACAAAACTAATGCAGACAAGATTAGAAGGGAAGCAATAACTGGGAAAAATTTTACAGTCAAAGGTCCTGATAAAGGCCCCATTTCCAAAATATAAGAGAATTAACTCCTAATTTATAAAAAAAGCCATTCTCCAATTGAAAATGGTCAAAGGATATGAACAAGACAATCTAGATGAGAAATTGAAACTATTTCTAGTCATATGAAAAGATGCTCCAAGTCACTATTAATCAGAGAAATGCCAAAAGACAACTAAGATACTACAACACACCGCGATTCTAAGATGACAGGAAAAATAATGATGATTGTTGGAGGGGATGAGGGAAAACTGGACATTGATCCATTGTTTGGAGTTGAACGAATCCAACCATTTGGAGAGTAGTTGAACCATGCCAAAAGTTACCAAACTGTGCATACCCTTTGATCCAGCAGTGTTACTACTGGGATTATATCCCAAGGAGATTATAAAGAAGGGAAAGGGACCTGTATGTGCACGAATGTTTGTGGCAGCTGTTTTTGTAGTAGCTAGAAACTGGAAACTGAATGGATGTCCATCAGTTGGAGAATGGCTGAATAAACTGTGGTATATGAATATTAGGGAATATTACTGTTCTGTAAGAAATGACCAACAGGATGATTTCAGAAAGGCCTGGAGAGACTTGCACGAAATGATGCTGAGTGAAATGAGCAGGACCAGGAGATCATTATATACTTCAACAACAATACTATATGATGACCAGTTCTGATGGACCTCCATCCCCAGCAACGAGATCACCAAATCATTTCCAGGGAGCAGTAATGAACTGAACCAGCTATGTCCAGAAAAGAACCTGGAGATGACTAAAACCATTAATTGAATTCTAATCCTATATTTATCGCACCTGCATTTTTGATTTTTCACAAGCTTAATTGTACAATATTTCAGAGTCTAATTTTTGTACAGCAAAATAACATTTTGGTCATGTATACTTATTGTTATCTAATTTATATTTTAATATATTTAACATCTACTTATCCTGCCACTAGGGGAGGGGTAGGGGGGTAAGAGGTAAAAAATTGGAACAAGAGGTTTGGCAATTGTTAATGCTGTAAAGTTACCCATGCATATATCCTGTAAATAAAAGACTATTAAAAAAAGAGAGAGAGAATTATTGGTTTGCTTGAAAGCCACTATCAAGAAAGAGTCTTACATCATATTTCAAGAAATGATCAAAGAAAACTTCCCTGATAATCTCAAACTTGAAGGTAAAGTGGAAAGTGACAGAATTCATCAATTACCAACTGAAAGATATAGCAAGTAAAAACATTTTATACAGAAAGAAAGTGTGGGAGTGAGTCAATAAAGAAAAAATGGAAAGGCAGAAAAATGAGATCCTTTAGGAATCTCCCTTTTTCAAAGGGAGAGTTTGGAAAATTATCTCACATAAAAGATTGTACAAGAAAGAACTTTTAGAAAGGAAGAGAAAATAGTGAAAGGCTGAGTGAGCAACACTTGACTCTCACTCATATTTAAATTTCTAGCATGCATATGCACATATACACATAAACAGAAATTTACCTTTTCCTACAAGGAAATACAAGGGGAAGCACATAAAGTGTGAAGCCTTGATAAAAGAGAGGGAAGATATAAAACAATGGTCAGAAGCAAAATAGACTTTAAGAGAAAGGACAGGATACAAAGAAAAAGGATAAAAAGAAGAAAATGGTACAGAGGGAAGTAAACAACTAATAAATACAACTATGAACTTGAATGGGATGAATTCACCCATAAAAGGAAAGCAGATAGCAGAATGGAGTATAAACCAAAATCCAACAATCTGTTGTTTACAAGAAACACACTTGAAAAAGAGAGATAAAATTTTAAAGAAGACTATATTATATTTCATCTGAAATTAAAAAGGCAGAGGTCTTAATCATGATCTCAGATGAAAGCTAAAGCAAAAAGACCCTAATTAAAGGGAAAATACATTTTTCTAAGAAAGACATAGACAATGAAGTGATAACAGTTTTATACACACACACACACACACACACACACACACACACACACCACATGCATGCCATGGCATCCAAATACAGGAAAAATGAGTTTCAGGAGGAAATAGGTACTCTAGTGGATGACCTCAACTTTCCTCTTTCAGCACTAGATAAATCTAATCATGAAGTAAATAAGAAAGCAGCCCAAGAAATGAATAAAATTTTATAAGAGTTAGACAGGATAAACCTCTGAAGAAAACTGAATGGAAATAGAGAGGAGTATGCATACATTTTTTTTCAACTGTAAATGGTATCTTTTATATTTATATATATATATATATATATATATATATATATATATATATATATATATAGTCTGTATTGAGTTATTGTATCATTGTATTTTGGAATTATTGGTGGATGGAAATATGGTAAGGCTGGATGCATAGATGAGTCGTATATAGAAGAAAAGGTTTAGTAGGGCTGAAAGGGCTATTGTTGTGGCTGTTATGATTGTTGCCATTGTTAGTTAGTTCTTGTAAGACAAGTCATTTGGGTATGAAGCCGGTGAGAGGTGGTAGGCCTCCTAGGGATAGGAGGGTAAGAAGGATGATGATGGTTGCTGTGGCTGATTAATTTCATAGACCGCCTAGGGATTTGATTTTGGTGGTGTTTGATAGATTGAGGGTTAGGAATGTAGTTAGAGTAGCTATAACATAGATGGTAAGGGTTACGACGGTTAGGGTCGGGTTAATTTGTACGATGATCACTATTCAGCCTATGTGGGCAATGGAGGAGTAGGCTAGAATTTTTCGTAGGTGGGTTTGGTTAAGGCCATCCCAACCTCCTACAATGGTGGATAGAATTGCTAGAGTAATGAGGATTTTTATACTGAGGTGTGGGGCAATTTGGAAAAGGATAGCTGTAGGGGCAAATTTTTGTCATCTTAAAAGGATTATTCCGGTTAGGAGTGGGATTCCTTGTGTTACTTCTGGTACTCAGAAGTGGAAGGGGGCAAGGCCTAGCTTGATAGCTAGGGCTAAAGTTATTGAAAGAGATGCTGAATTGTCTGAGAGTTGAAGTAGGGCTCATTGGTTCGTTGATCATGCATTATAAATGATGGCGAATATTATTATCATAGAGGCGGTGGCTTGTGTAAGGAAGTATTTTGTGGCTGCTTCTGTAGCTTGTGGGTTGTTTGGGGCGGTTATTATGGGGATGATAGCTAGTGTGTTGATTTCTAATCCTATTCAGGATCAGTGGTTGCTGAAGAGGGTTAGGCAGGTTCCGATAAAGAGGCTTAGGATTAAAATGATGAGTACATAGGGGGACATTAGTATGGGAAGGGTGTGAACCAACATTTTCGGGGTATGGGCCAGATAGCTTATTTAGCTGACCTTACTAAGATGTGGTGTAATGGGAGCACAAAGGGTTTTGAGTTCTTTGGTATAGGTTCGAGTCCTGTTGTCCTAGAAATAAAGGGGCTTGCACCCCTATTTTTTACCCTATCAAGATAATTCTTTTGTCAGACATATTTCTATATTTGTGGAGGAATGCAGGATAGAGCGATTGGTAGGGAGATAAATCATAAGCATATTGCCAGAGTTAGAGGCAAGAAATTTTTTCATAGAAGGTGTATTAGTTGATCGTAGCGCAATCATGGGTATGATGCTCATACTCATAGAAAAGCTATGATGAGGAGGAGTGTTTTTAGCATAAATGATAATGTGTTTATATGGGATAAGTTTGGTGTAAGAGAGGGCCCTAGGAATAGAAAAGTTGTGATGGCATTTATGGCAATGATGTTTGCATATTCTGCTAGGAAGAATATAGCGAAAGGGCCAACAGCGTATTCTACATTAAAGCCGGATACTAGTTCGGATTCTCCTTCAGTTAGATCAAAGGGTGCTCGGTTTGTATATATATATTTACATATATATATATATATATAAAGATACCATTTACAATACAATTTTTGAGATTTTATGCCCATAAATATATGGGCATAAAATCTCAAAAATTAAATTCAGAAAAGCAAAAATATGAAGTACATTCTTTTCAGATCATAATGTTTTTCTTCTTTTATTAATTAAAGCTTTTTATTTTCAAAACATATAAATGGTTAATTTTTAACATTCACCCTTGCAAAACCTTGGGTTCCAAACATTTTTCTTCCCTTCCCCTCATCCTCTTCCCTGGATGGAAAGTAATCTAATATATGTTAAACATGGACAATTCTTCTATACATATTTCTGCAATTATCATTCTGCACAAGAAAAATCAGATCAAAAAGGAAAAAAAATGAGAAAGAAAACAAAATGCAAGCAACAACAACAAAAAGAGTGAAAATACTGTGTTGTGATCCACACTCAGTTCCCATAGTCCTCTCTCTGGGTGCAGCTGGGTCTGTTCATCACTAGACCATTGGAACTGGCCTGAATCATATCATTGTTGAAAAAAGCGATGTCCATCAGAATTCATCATTGTATAAGTCTTGTGGTTTCCATGTACAATGATCTGGTTCTTATCATTTCACTTAGTATCAATTCATGTAAGTCTCTCTAGGTCTCTCTGAAATCATCCTACTGATAGTTCTTATAGAACAATAATATTCCACAATATTTATATATCATAGCTTATTCAGCCATTCTCCAGCTTATGGGCATTCACTCAAAAAGTGAGGCCACAAACATTTTTGCACATGTGGGTCCCTTTCTCTTTGGGATACAAGTCCAGTAGAAATACTGTTGAATCTAAAGATATGCACAGTTTGATAGCCTTTGGGCATAGTTCCAAATTGCTCTCTAAAAGGATTAGATAAAAGTTCACAACTCCAACAACAATGTATTAGTGTCCCAGTTTTTCCACATCCCCTCCAACAGTCATCATTATCTTTTCCTGTCATCTTAGCCAATCTAAGAGGTGTATAGTGGTATCTCAGAGTGGTATCTCAGAGTTGTCTTAATTTGCATTTCTCTGATAATAGCAATTTAGAGCACCTTTTCATATGTCTAGAAATTGCTTCAATTTCTTCATCTAAAAATTATCTGTTCTTATCCTTTGACCTTTTATCAATTAAATTCTTACAAATTTGAGTCAATTCTCTGTATGTTTTAGAAATGAGGCCCTTATCATAACTCTTGGATGTAAAAAAAAAAAATTCAGCTCATAATATGATAAAGATTCCATTTACCAAAGAGACACAGAAGAATAGTTTGAGTTAATTGGAAACTAAATGATCTAATCCTGAAGAATAAATGGATTTTTTTCTTCTTCTTTTTTTAAATTTTCTTTTATGATATGGTTAATAGGAAATGTGTTTTTTTTTACATGACCTCACATATTTACAGTAAAAATCAAATTGCTTGCCTTCTCAAAGAGAATGGTAATTCAAAAATTTTTTTAAATGGTTGTTTAAAAAATTTACATGTATTTGGGAAATATTTAACAAAAGAAAAATGAAAAAACAGAAAGTAAAATGACAATCTACACTATTATAAAATTGGACAGACAAGCTCTTTTTTGGTTTAGTGATCCCAGTGCTGGATGTTATTGAGTGAAATATCTGTCTTCCTAAAATTGGCCACTGATCCTATGTTCTTATTAGCAAAAACTCTATGTTTAATGACTAGCAAATAGACGTACTAAGTGAGCATATATCATCATGAAATAATGTTTTTCCCACCTTATCAGAAATTGACAATTATAAATATTAGAAAGAAATGTGTAAAACTTCTAGAAGCAAGAGAGCATAATTAGAAGGGTATACATAAAATCACCATGTAAAAAGGAGTAACAAAATATGAAGAGAGAAAAAAGAAATAGAAAAGTACCTAAAAATAAGCAGGTTACTTAGGCTTTTTAATTTATATAGAAGTTTTGTCAAATGGCATATAATACAGAGCTACAATTTTTGGACGTATATATGATTTAGTTTTCAGATATCGGTTTTCTTTAATGTCTTTGGTAAAATATTTAGATGTAATGTTGTAATGTAATGTTTTTAAAATTTAAAAAATTAATCTGGAATCATAAAAATATAAATCTGTAAAAAAAAAAAAGTCTTAGATATCAATCACTCTAATCTGTCTGAAACAAGAATCTCCTATCTACTAACCTTAACCAGGAGTCATCCAATTTTTGTTTCAATGCTAGTAAACTCATCATTTAATCAATCAATTTTCTACCATTAGACATCTTTCACTGTTTCTCCTTCTACTAAGATAAAATCTAGCTCTTTGAACCTTGCATTCATTTAGACCTAATCAAGGGTATTTCTAAAAACTAACAAAACAGGGGAGATGCACATTATATTCTTAAGTTTAATTTTTATTACTAACATTTTATTAATAACTTTCTTAAGTCTAGACAATCCACAAAACAATAGCTCAAACCCTAACTTGAGGGATAAATATTGAATATTTAACTCTCAGTTCTGAGTCAGCACAAATCAGCTCCATCATATATCCCTAATTTGAATTCTTCTAAAATGTTTCATATATTTTCAGATAAAAATTTTGCTTCTTTTTTCCAAAATCGTGCTTTGTGTCTGTAGAATGTGCTATAGAATTTGTAGATAGAATTCTCTACAGAAATATCTGTAGATAAGATTTCCTCATTTCCTATGAAAAAGAAGAAAAATACATCAGTTCTTGTTTCTTCTTGCAGGGCCTTATGGCTAGACAGGTGTATTAAGATTCTGATATCTGCTTTGAAAATTATTCTCCTTTTTCATAAAGAGAAAATATGAAAAAAATCTATCCTTCAAGTCAGTAACATATATATATATATATATATATATATATATATATATATATATATATACAGCGTGAAGGTGTAGTAAATGGAGTGCAAATAGAACTGAGGGTCAAAAAGACATGAATTTAAATGTAAGAAGTTTCTGTAGATAGTTCTACCTACAAATTCTACAGACATTGCCAAGTTGAAGATCTCTCTATTATGTCATTTTTCAAAATGGAGGGTAGGGAGAAGGAAAGGGGAGCAATGGTACAGAACCCATCTGTGGGATATTAGTTGAAAGAGCTGGGAGAATTAATTTAGACAAAGACAATGTTCATTCTCTCTGGAAAGAAAAGTACAGATCAAAGATCACTAATGTTAAGCTCTATTAATTACTACGTGTAAACTCAATTAATCATTGCTTCTCACTCATGCTGGGTATCTTACACAATCATTTTGCAGAAGAAACAGTTGGTTAAGTATGCTTAATTTTGTGTGTATAATTGGATAAATATTACTTGATAATTTTCCATGGTAAACTGTGTTTACAAGGATGCCAGTATTTCAAAATCCATCGTAACTTGTTTTCTTTATACAACACAGCATAATCACAAGTGAATATAGTTTAGAATATTGCTAGATTCAAAAAAGCCACATATATAATTTCTTCTTTGGGAAATGCCAATAATAATTTTATTTATAAATCTTCTGCTCATATCATAAATGGATATTCAATAATAATCTAAGATAGATCTCAAAATAATGAGAAATACATACATGAAGAATAAGGAAGTTAGAATAATAATGCTCAAAGAGGTAATAAAAATTATGAATACCAAACCATATAATTCTTGGGATCATGGGAATGGAGGAGAGATATAATAAAGCTTATAGGAATTTTGACATTTTTAGTGGATTTCTATATAGTTGAAAATTTGCTTTGGGCAGTTTCAGAGATTAATATTTTTTTTTCTTGCTTACTCACACAGTATTATTGGGTAGGAGAGAAAGAGATTGTAGACAAGTGTGGTTTTGTTTAACAAGAGGAATATTTCAAATGGCCCTTGTATATGTGAAAGCAATTGTGATTTCAAGAATAATTGGCATTTAACTCTTACCCTCCAGTTTTAAAAATGGGAATACCCCAAAATGTAAACACAATAACAGATTGCTTGAATGGGACAAAGAGTTTCTAATTTCACCTTAATTTAACACAGGCAAAAACAATTTATCTTCCTAGTGCTGATTATCTCACAGTTGTAATACGTGGTTATTACAATGAATACAGATATATAGATCTCCTTGGATTCTATCTTGAAGTATCAACCCTATTAAATGATTTGGCCCAGTAACTAAGCAATGCTAGAATCACACATCTTGTTACATATGCTATATTCTGGGATGTACATGAATTTTATATGAATTTTTTCCTTGTCTCAGATTTTGTAAATAATATATCAATATATATGCTCAAATGTTACTTGTCCAAATGTTTGTCCTTCCCTAAACATTACAGTTAGAAGTGAACTCCCTAGTTTTCATCTATTATTCTATCTACCTATATATCTACTTCTCTACCCTTTTAAATATTCACCTACCTATCTATTAATTTATCCATCTATCACCCTTTATCTACACATTTACCTTCCTACTCATAATTCCTCTCTCTCTCTCTCTCACTGTCTCTGTCTCTGTTTGTCTCTTTGTGTATTTCTCTCTGTGTCTCTCTGTCTCTGTCTCCCTTTAGATAAACAGAGAACTTATGCTTTCATCAAAAGAGAGAATTTTCACACCAGGCTCTCTACATAAAGGATTCATAACTCTGGACCAAATAGCAAGCCTACCTACCAATTCATTTAGTTATATATTTATCTACTTATATTAAGAGGTAAGAAACACACAGAGAGAAATAGATATGAAGTTTGGTCTGAACCTGTGAATCTATTCATGTAGCACATCACATAGGGAAAAATCCTCTCTATTAATTAAGATAGGCAATCACCATAAAATTTAGTCTTAGAGAGTAGCCTGGGAAACCAAGAGATTATGATTTTCCAAGGCCACAGAGCTAGTACGTAATTTTCTTTTACAGTTCCCTATTTTCTGTCACTGTTCATCATATTCTGATGCTATCATGGATATTGTATAATTTTCTTCTAACATTTAAATGAAGCCTTGGAATCTTAACATTTTTAATAGGTTTCTGTGTAGCTAGAATTTTCCTTTGATCAGCTCCAAAGCTCCAAAGCCCAATATGGTATAATCCACATTTTACTCAAGGTTTTAGCCCCTAGAGCTTGAAACAGTTTCATTTACAAAATAGGCACCCAATAAATAAATAAATAATTTAGAGCTATAAGAGACATCAGAGATTCACTGCCCCTTTTCATTTTTCAGATGAGAAGAAATACCCAACTGGATTAAGTGAGTTCTTAAGATTATATAATAAATAATACAGCCAATATTTGAACCTATGTCCTTTGACTCCAGATGCACTGCTTTTTTCAGTCTACCAGACTTGCTGGAAGAATGTCAAAAACCAAATTTTGCAGCATGATAAAAATCTACAAGAATTTACTTTTTGATGGCATTGCCAGGATGATTTAAAGCATTAGATTAGGACTCTTGGAGGCAAATTTCTAGCTATATTATTAGGTGTCTTATTAAAATTCAAGCTATGTATTTGTCTTGCCAATCTCCTATTATCAGAAATCACTTTTTGGTTTGGGTAAAATCAATGAAGATATAGGCTATTCACCTATCTTATCTCTGAACAAATAGCTCAGTCTTTCAGGCTCAATATTCCATAGAAAGCATAATGCAGGAAAATTAGATCAATGTAATAGAAGCAGTTAGTGAAGAAAAAGTCTGCAAAAAGCAAAACTAATTACTTTTGGAAAATCTTGAATGCTAACTGCAGCTCTGCTTACATGTTTACAGAATCAGTGGCAAAATAACAACTTATTTTACCCTCACTATAGCTTGGATAAAATCTGTGATTTATACACTTAACTCCCAATAAATGTGCATGCTGAGAGGACAAAACCAACTAATTTCCCATGAGAGTCCTATTTCTGTATTTTTAATGGCATTTCCAAGATGTTTTGCTTTAAAACGGAGCATGTTCAGGTTTGCCCCTACCCCAAATATCTTCATATTCTATGATTATTCTCTTCTAAGACTTGCTTTATATTTGTCAACTCTAGATGGCTGAAAAAAATCTTTGCTGAATATTTTTCTTTCTTTTTTCCTTCCCCCCTCTCTTTTCTGCCTATCTTCCTCCCTTCTTTCATTATTATTATCACTTAGTAATCAAGACTGTTGGTACAGAGTTTCTTTTTAATAATACTAACTCTAATTAGATGAAATTGCTGTTTAATGCAAAAACTCTGCCTAAAATAGCCTTACTCTACACTTCATCAATTCAGGAAGAAGTTCAAAATATATTTCAAATATAGCATTATTCAAAAGTGCCCAATAATTGTGTTAAAACACAAATTTATTTACCCAAAATTTTCAGTATATTCTCACTTTATATAATATCAGATGGAAACTCCTTTGCTTAGCATTTAAGGCTTTTAACAATTTACCTGTGATCTTTTATGCATAATCTTACTTCTGCTTACTCCTCTTCATGCATTCCATTCCATCCAAAATGGGATCTTAAGTAATTGCTGGCCTTAATGCTCTCTTGTTCATTTGTACAAGTTGTTTTCCCATGGACAAACTGTTCCCTCATGACTTCCCTGCTTCTCAGAATTCTTGTTTTCCTTTAGAGCTAGCTCAAGTATCACCTGCCCTGTGATAACTTCTGTGTCGTTATCTCCTTCCACTTCCCATCCTGAAGAGTAAGATTTTCAAAACCAGTGACTATGCCACAGTATCCCTATCATTTAGTGCAATGACTTAAACATATAAAAAATATCTAACAGATACTGGTTGAATTAGATTGAGCTTCATTGTTGGCTTTTATTCGCATTTCCAAAGAATGTTAAATAACCAGGCTTGTGGCATGGTCATTATGATTTAGATTTTTTCTTAATATGACATTTTCTTATATCTAAAGTGGTGAAGGACTATTCAATTGATGCTCAGTGGCACATAAGAATATTTGGAATATTTCACAGGTAATAGCTCCAATTGGATATAATTACCAGAATACATAGTATGTTTAAATTATCTTGCAGAAATAAAGATATTTTGTCACATAAGCAAAAACTGGTGACAATTTGAATTAATCACTTACCTTTGTTCCAAAGAATGTCCAACTAAAGTTTGCTGGTTCTCTTCCTAAAATGTCTTCCTTTTCAGATGTAGAAAAGTAATCATTTTCTATATTTTCCTTAAAATATCTTTCTTTTCAGATTTAGAAAAGCAATCATTTCCTATGTTTTCCATGGAAAGTAGCAAATCCAGGAAAAGAAAATACTTTCTATTATTTCTATTACTTTTTTATCAAGATGACAGAAAGAGATAAATCATATCTGTGGCAAAAATGGATTTTAGGAACTCAGGGAGAAAAATACAAGTGGTGTTTTACTTTGTCATCAGTTGATTAGCATGTTTTTTAAGGAAAGATGGATACAATAGAGCTTCCTATCTGTCTACTCTAAAGTGGGAAAATATCATTACAAAACAACTTAAAGTGGTGAGTGATTACTTTAACACAACACATTTAGTAGTGCTCTGTTTTCACACATTCCCCATTCTAAATATTTCTGTATAATTCAATGTATCATAACAAAATAAAAGAAAGCTTTGTGGTGAACAGGAAAAAATGGATTTCTCTCTAGCCCGATAAGAGTCTTTTAAATGAGAATACTCAGTGCCAACTTTAAGGCTTTGCTTAAATAATTTCAATTTTAGAATGAAATATGGGGCCAACTTTGATCATGTGCTCCTTCCACTGAATCATTTAAAAGTAACATGGATTCGATTCTGTCAATATGCTAAAGTCCAGAAAGAAAAATGCTCTTAAATCTAATAAGCCATTCCTCTTAACAACTCATTTAATCTTGGATCACTTTGACAATTACTTTGATGAAAGGTATTCATTCATCCATCTCTCCTATCCACCTATTCATACTTGGAGAAGAAGACTGCATCTTTTAATGATTCCACCAACATTTTAGTGCCTTCACAGGAGGCACTTATAGTCTCAGTAATCTAATATGAATATAATACAATTATTATTGTAAGCATACAAACAACCTGATCTTGAGACTGTAGATCTTTGCACAATAGGGAAAAAGTACCACAAAAGTTAGGACTGGAATAGATGTGAAAGCTACCCTGAAAGATCATTTCAAGATTCTGGGCTGGATTCCTACAGTAGTTCCATTGTAGGTATTTTCATTTACTGCTACCAGACTTACGTAATCATAGCAAACAAAATATTCTTAACAGCTATCATTTATAGAATGCTTTAAAGTTTTCAAAGAACTATACAAATATATACACTTTGGCCAGATAGCATTCCAGTTAATAATAATTAACACTAAAAAGTCTTAGGATCATTTTGGTCTGTCCTGTGTAATACCAAATACAGTAGATAATGAAGCCCAAAGGATAATAGTTTGATGAAGATGTTGTGGCATTTTGGTAATGAGTTATCTACTTATTGCAAAGTAGGCTCAGTAAGAGTATCTAATATCATTTTTGTAATATTAACCACTTTGATATAAAAAGATTCACAAAGCCTTGTCAGTTCATTTCTGATCAGCTCTGTTATCTGAAAGTGTACTTATAAGTCTAGAGGGAAATTAGTGAGAAATTCTGAGAGCTTCAAATACTTTTCTCATGTCAATCAAAAAGAAAACTGATCTTTTCTGCCAGGAGCCTGAAAAAAACTATGTTTTCTCTATATTGTACTTTCTCTTCCCTAAGTCTTGGGGTGGCTATAGGTCAGTACAGCAGCTACTCTAGAAAGAAATATCTATGTACTCTATGACAAAGGGAATAGGCAAGTCAGACTTCCAGTAGATCTAGATCCCAGTTACTATGAATAATGAATTCCTGTGAAGTAGATCATTTGAATTCACAAAGTATAAAATTCACTGGAATTTTATATATATTTTATATAATCAGGATTTCAAATAATATAATTTGGAATCCATGTGACCATTTCATTAGATCTATTATTTGCATTAATTAAAACCCAGAAAGGGATGCTCTGAATAATTATAATAATGTAAAAAGCAAAAGATATGAATAAAAACATTTTTAAAAGATGGACAATGATAATGGTCAATGATAATGCCCAAAGAATCAGAAAGAAATAATATACGATAGAAAGTGCAGGAATTACATTCCAAATAGGAGGTCAGGGATAATGTCTTAGAGTCCTTCATAGAGAAATAGATCCAAGAAGTGGTCCCTTGGAATAATAAGTATTGTTTCACTGAAGGATAGTATTTAGTTGTCTACTCCTTGGTCTTAAGTATCTTGCTAGGTATAGATAAACAATGATTGGCAGATATGTGTGTTAGTAGCCAAGAAATTTTACTTTGAAGTTCACCATTAGGTGATTGATGAAACTAAAGGGAAGACTCTATTTAACAACCTCCTCAATCAGTATTTCTTTTTTAAAATGATATCTATCTAAACATATATATATATATATATATATTAATATATTTTTATTTATTTTACTCTTCAATAGTATTTTATTTTTCCAATTACATGTAAAGAGATTTTTCAACATTCATGTCTGTAAGAGTGCATTCCAATTTTTTTCTCCCTCCCTCCCTTACCTCCTATCTCCCTAAGATAGCAAGAAATATGCCAATTTGCATTTATGATATGGCTATAAATATTTACTTAAATCAATAATCAAAATCCACAAGAATAAATGAAATGCCTACTACATTATAAGCACTATGTTAAGTGCTCAGGAGCACAAAGAGGAAAAACAAAAAGGTCCTCAAATACCAAGTAGGAAATAACATTAGCATGTAAAGTAAACACAAAACACATGCAGACTAAATATAAAACAACCAGGGTGGGGAAGGGCTAACAGCTAGTGCAATCAGCAAAAACATTTTGTAGGAAGTAACACTTAAGTTGGGCCTTGAAAGGAAGCAGGAATTTTAAGAGGCACAGAGATAAAAATGGGTAACATTATAGTCAGAGAATGGAGACTCAAAAGACTCAAAAATGACAAATTTGGTGAGATAAATACTATATTTATTTTATTAGAAAGTTGCCTAATTGGTCTTTCTATCTCCAGAGCATGACGAAATGAAAAGCATGCCAAATTTGGAATCAGAGGATCAGGGCTTGAGTTTTATTCTGCTACCTGCCACTTATGTGATACAGAGCAAATTATTTAGCATCTCTAGGTCCCATTTTCCTCACTTGCGAAACAAGAAGCCTGAACTAAATGCTCTTTAAGATTCATTCTAGTTCTAAGTTTATTATCCTTTGATTCTATCTCAATATGTCTTTTCAGATTCCCTCACAGTCATGAATTACAATTAGTTAAACTGATATCATTAATTGATCAATAAAAAATTGAGCATTTACCATGTTCAAGACATTGTGCTAAGAATGTTAAACCAATAAGTGGTAGTTCTGTCACTGCTTTCAAATATAAAAGAGAGTACTAATGTGTGAAGCCATAGAATTCAAGGGAAGAATGTTATTTGTATAATTATTCATTTTCAATTTCTCTTGCTGAAACATTATCCATATTGGGTCCACTATGTTTGCATATCTCAATTCTCTGTCCTGGGTCATCTTTTTTCTCTACATACTTCTTTTTCATATTATTCCTATTATCTCTCTTGAACTCCAGTCCCACATGAACAATTGTCTACTGAACATTTCAAGCTTATATCAAGCTGTGATGTCTCACAGACATCTTAAACTCAATATGTCTAATACAGAATATATTATCTTCCCCTCCAAAAAAATTAATCCTCTTTGGAACTTTCTTATTACTGTTAAGATTCCCCATCTTCCATTATCCTAGATACACAGGTTTCCTTTCAACCCCTCATTTTTTTTTATCACACATTTCTAATGAAATGTCAAATCTTGTCTTTTCTGAATACTAGTATCTCTTGCTTATGTTCCCTTGTATTGTCCTTCATTATCAAAGAAAAATCAAAGTGACATCACTATGTCAGATTCAAACTACAGTGCATTCAGCTGTGGCTGATCAAACCAATACCTAGCTTGGAATGCTCTGCAGTAGATTGGGCATTAATAGTCCATGTGAACATTTGGGGTGGATTCTCTAACTTTACACAATCTCCCATTTCTTGTGAGACTTCTTGTGCTCATAGAGCACAGCACCTACTCAGATAAGGGTATGTTGAGTAGCCTTGTGCCAGTGTCTCCATGTCACACAATCTCTTAAAAGAGACTGATAGTGTCCTTATATCACTTTTTCTGACTACCACATGAATTGTGTGAATTTATGAGCTGTGTGAGTTCACCATAAAAATCATATTTTTGGCAAGTATAAGCAAGCCATGTAGCCAAATCAACAGAATTGTGTTCTCTACAGTAGAGTTTGAATATCTAGCAGGTTAGTTTGAGAAAGGACCTCAGTGTCTGGTGTATTATCCTGCCAGGTGATCTTCAGAATCTTCCTAAGACAATTGAAATGGAAATGATTCAGTTTCCTGGCATAGTGCTGGCATGATGTTCAGATTTCACAGTCATATATCAGTTAGGTCAAGACCCAGCTCTATAGACCTTCAATTTGGTAGTCAGTCTAGTATCTCTCCTCTCCCACATTTTCCTTCTGAGGCTCCCAAAAATGGAACTAGCTCTGTTAATGTGTATTTCAACATTATTTTCAATATGAACATTACTGGAAAAAAATCCCTGTAGACAACTACAGACTGATGAAGTACCAGAGTTTTCTTGGTGTTTATTGTTAGGCTAAAATTATCACAAGCAGCAGAGAATCGATCCATACAACATTGCATCTCAACTTCAGAGGCTGAATTAAGTGTATGATTTTCTGCAAACAAAAAAAAATCAGACACCAACACTCCTTCCATTTAATTTTGGTTTGTATCCTTATCAAGTTAAAGAATTTGCCATCAGTGCAATAGCAGCTCTTGATGCTATGTTTGTCCTCATTGAAGGTTTTTGACAACATGACTGAAAACATGCTGAAAAGCATGGAAGCAAGCACATAACTTTATTTCACTCCAATGGTGACTGAGAAAGTATGAGAGCATTGTCCATCATCCAGAACCTAGGCAAGCAAGCATACTAATAAATTTTTGTGGACAACCAAATTTTGACATAATTTTCCATAAGCCCTTATGACTGACAGTATCAAAAGTTTTGACCAGATTTATACAGTGTGTTGTGTACAGACCTCTGTTCTACTCCTGGCATTTCTCCCTATCCCTTATTTCCACCCACATAGGCTCCACTCTATAAGTCACTTCAATTTGTCCTCCATACATTTGCTAAAGTAAGAAAGCAAAGGTGAGACCATTTAACCTAATTCTAATCATTTCCTTTTTGTTCTAGAGGCAAATATAAATTCCTCTGTTATTTAAACCCTTCACAACTGACCCCAACCAACCTTTCCCACTTTACTCTCTTTCCTGAATTCTAATGGCAAATCAATTTAGTTTTTTTTTTTTTTACTTTTTTTTCATACTTGAAACTTCACTTACTGTCTCCAGAGGAGTCTTTATACCAGGTGTAGCTCATACTTATACTACACTTCCCTCTTACTTCTCTCTCTTAGATCTCTAGTTTTGTTCAAGAAAGATCAAGGACTACTATATGAAGTGTTTTTTGATCTCCCAGTTGAGAGTAACCTCCATTACTTGTATCTATTTTGCATGTATAAAAAATACACATATATATATATATACATACCCCTATACATTTTGTGTATGTGTATGTGTGAAGAGAGAAAGAAAAAGAGAAGGAAGAAGGGGGAGAAAGAGGGAATAAAAAGCGAGGGGAGAGGGAGGAAGGAAAGGTGGAGAGAAAAAAGAGAAGGAGGGAGGGAAGGAGATAGAGAGAGAGCACAATATATATGTATGAATTATCTTGATAAAAATTTAAGTTTTCTAATTTTTTTTGCATTCTTGGTGACTTTTACAATGTCTATTTACATAGTAGATGCTAAATATATGATCATCAATTCTTTTGTACTTTGAATTAAATTCAATCTGGATCTGTAACTCCATTATAATAGATTCCCAGTATGGGAACTCCTACCACCAATGCAAATCAGTAAGTCCTTTGTAATACTTTAAATAAGTTGTTTATGTTCAAACAATTAGTCTATGATGGAGGCAGAATTTGAACTTAAATCTTTTCTACATGAGGAGGGAATGATTCTAAATCTAAAATTATTTTAATATTTCAAATAGCTTTAATAAATAGTTGCCTGTCACTGTTTACTTAAGAAATTCATTATAGAAAGACTTCAGATTCATTCCATAAAACAGCATAATGTTGAAGACTCTCTATTAAATAATTTTAAGATACATTTTGAAACCCCACTGCAAAATAAGATGATAGATTAAGAGTTAGAAGGGTCTTAGAAATTTTCTAGTCTTGACGACTTCTTTTTACAGATGAGTAAATTGAGCTGCAAAGTGGTTAAGTGATTTGCTCAAGTTTGTAGAGGTAGCAAAGTCTCAGGATTCAAACTCAGATTCTCTGGCTCTGAAATCTGAAATTCCAGTATTACACTGTCCTTCAAGTTAGTAGGAACAAGGATATGATGCTACATATACCTTGAAAGGATTAATAACCATATTATTCATAGACACTTTAGCTCCTCCATTACTATGCACTTGCAGAAGAACATAAATTTAGCCCATTCATTTTTTAATAGGCCTTTGACCATAGGTTGCTCCTAAGGAGACTGATAAATTGTGCCAAGATTGCAGTTGCTCTGGAAATGACCAGAATTATCTCCTTCTCTCTGTCCTGCTTCTAGCAATTATTTCTTGCTGACACAACTTATTATTTACTTAACATATTTGCTTCCTTTCTTCCCCAAATTACATTCTTTACCCTATGAAATCTTCACAGAATCACTTTCACAAATCCAAAGATGGCTAATGGCAAATTTCCCCAGTTAATACTTACAGCAAGTGTCTTGAATTGTATTTATTTATTTAAAATATTATTAGGCTTGGGTAGAAATCATGAGTAATTATGCATTTTTCATGCTGAGAGAGAGGTCACTGATGATATCAATAAATGACTATATTACAGACTGAGTCCCTTACTTCCCCTCATCCCTAGGTTTTTCCAGATCTTCATTCTATTGGGATGTGTTGCTCTGCCAACTAGCTTGGGCAAGTGAATTTCTCTATTTCCTCCATTGGGGAATTAACACACTGAAACTGCATTTATGAGAGGTTGTCTTTCCATAATATAGGAGTTTTCTAACCTCTCTGTAAGCATAAAGAAAGTTCTGAAAGTACTGGGGAGATACAAATATTTTACAGACATTTCAGTCATATTTATGAAGTTTAGTGTAATTCAATGACCACTTATTAAGTATTCATTATATGCAAGGTTGTAAAATCAAAAACCCAAATCACCATGAAGCTCCTAATATGGAACCAGTCCTGCATTCTTGGTATAAATTAGGCTCCTAGAAAAGAAAGTTCTCACCCCCAAAGTTTTTGGTTCAATATCAGAACTACATATGTTTTTTTATCAATAGAAATGATATTAAAGAAAATATGTTATCATTGGCTCTGCCCACTGAACCCTAAGTATCATGAAGCAGTTATGGGTAGCTTGCACTAATACCTCTTCTGTGTGTGTCTTAGCCTACGTGGATATAGTTATCAGGCCTTGAGATAGGAAGACCTGAGTTCAAGTCTGTCCTCAGACACTTACTAGCTATGTGACTCTGGATGAATCACTTAAACCTATTTGCCTCACTTTGTTCATCTGTAAAATGGGAATAATATCACTTGCCTTCTAAGGTTGTTGTGAGAATCAAATGAGATAAGAATTGTAAAGTGACCTAGGGGTCAGTGTGAGACACAAAATAAGCATTACATAAATGTTAATTATAATTGTTGTTATTTCTTGAGTATAAGAAAGAACTGCCTTATTTTTCTAATTTTATCTCCAGTACTTAGCATTGCATATAATTCGTAATAAATGCCTTATCATTCAGACAATATTATATATGTGTGATTTTTTGAGGTCTAGATCTGAAAACCCTAGTAAGGAGACCCCCTCTATCAAAGTAGATTATTTACTCATTAGTAACAAATATGGCTGTCCAGGATATTGAAAGGTTAAGCAATTTAATCATGTGGATGGATGTTTCAGAGGAAATACTTAAAATGAGGTTTTCTTGACTCTAAGACTAACTCTTTACCTATTGTAGCTTGCTTCTTCTCAACATGACATATTTAATAACTCATTAAAATATCTATAATAGAGAAAGTATAGGTTGTGTTGGTAAATGTTGGGCTTGGAGTAGATCTAATACTACCTCTGACATTTACTAGCTATAGGTCCCTAGGTCTTGAATTTAATTTGTTCCTAGAGAGTTAGTTCCCTATGACCTATTCACTAGGTCATAGATGATATACAATATGTCTTACTGGAAGTAAGTGCTCTTTTATTGCAGAAATAACAGGTACTTCATGTATTAATGTATAATAAAAATGTGAAAGATGTTCAGAAATATAAGAGGATGACAGAGTACCCAGATTAGATCCTGCATCTGAAGCATATTATCTGTTGAACTTTGGACAAATCACTTTTCTGGCCCTCTATTTTCTAATCTGTGAAATGAAGGCTGGAATAAATTGTCACCCTCTAACTCTAGATTATGATGATCCTATAATTTGTATTTGATTTCACAAAACCCTTCTTTTGTCAAAAGCTGATATAGAAAACCTGATGGGCAAAGGATCTCTCTTTTCTCATGAAGCTCATGAAGAAAACTACCTTTGGACAGTGATGCCAACATAAGTCCTTCAAAAAAATGCTTGCATTCACATGAAGGCATCACATTTCCAGACTGCCTAAAGGGTATGAAAGGCTACCTGCAGAAATGTCAAACAAAGTTTACCTTAAAACATAGAATGAGAAATACTGAAACCAGTGAGCAATTATGAGCAATTATATTATATGAAATAAATTAATTACATAAATTATTACATTATATGAATCATATAAATTACATGAAATAAATTAATCTCTAAAAAGTTCACTGAGGGCAAAACATGGCTTGTGTTTGTCTATACAGCCACTGCCCATTCATAATAGACTCTAAATAAATACCTGATGAAGAGAAGAGAAACAAAGGCACTTGAATCTGCAGATAACAAGGTCCCTCCCTGGGTAAAGCCCAGAGAACACCTCAAGAGAGCAAGAACCACACCTTTTCTTGGATCATACAACTTTTGGAATCACCAGAAACTTACAGACTCTCAGAACTAGCTCTGAAAACAGAACAAAATATTCTAAGCTTGAGAAAGTTCTCCCTCAATGCTGAGGACAGAGTCTAATTTAACATAAAGCTAAAAGACAAGAAAATAGGTGAAGAAAAATAAGCAAAGAACAAAAAATGAACCTGACCATAAAAAGTTCCTGTGGTTACAAGAAAAATAAAGACAAAAGTTTCTAAGACATCAATGTTGAAAACACAAGCAAAGCCTTTTTAAAATGTGATCTGGACACAGGACTTACAAGAATTTCTGAAAATGCTCACAAAGGATTTTACTAATTAAAGACAGTAGAGGAAAAACTGGGAATAGAAAGAAGAAAGAAGAATGATTCAAGAAATTATGAAAAAGAGTCAACAACTTGGGGAAAGAGGCACACAAAGAACTGAAGAAAATGACAACTTAAAAAACAGAATTGACCAAATGTTAAAAGGAGCAAAAAAAAAAAAAATTGAAGAATTCCTTAAAAAGCAGCATTGATCATATAAGGGGGGCAAGAGAGAAAAAGATACAAAGGCTCATTGGGAAAAAAATAACTCCAAAGGAAAAAAATAAACATAAAAGAAAAATCACAAGAGACTTAATATGATTAAACTGCCTACATTTCTGTTTGGTAAGATGGTACTTGTATTCCTAAGAATTTTCTCATTATTAGGTCAATCAAAAGTAGTATATACAGAGGTCATAATGTTAGTTGAATATGATGAGATAATTATTTTTAAAACAAATTCAGGCGTGAAAAAAGAGAGTGCACTCAAAGAAAGAGGAAGGAAGAGGAAGAATAGGGAAATTTTACTCATATAAAAGTAGTGTACAAGGAAGAGTGTTTATAGTAGAGCAGAAAATGGAAGGGCAGGTAACACTTGAATCTCATTCTCATCAGATTTGGTTCAAAAATTCAGTTAAATATCTTACCTAACTGGAAAATAAGAGAAGAAAGATACAAGAGAAGGAATGAAGGAATGATGGAAGGGAGAGAAAAATAAGGGAGCTTTTTAGGAGAAAAACAGATTTTTGTGGAGGAACAGAGTTGAAAGGAAGATAAACAGGGAAAATACAAGGAAGGAAGGAAATATATAGTTATTAATCATAACTATGTATTTGTGAATGGATGAACTAACCCATAAAATGAAAGTGAATAGCAGAATGGACTAGAAACCAAAATCTAACAATATATTGCTTACAAAAAACACAATTGAAGAGACACAAAAAGTAATAATAAAGGACTGAAGCAGAATCTAGTATAAAGTAAAATAGTCAAGAATAACAACCATAATCTTAAACAAAGAAAAAGTAAATATATATATATATATATATATATATATATATATATATAATTAAAGATAAACAGGTAAACTACATCTTGCTAAAAGTTATCACAGACACTAGTACTAAACATAAATGGACCAAATGGCATAGAATCAAAATTCTGATAGGAAAACTTAAATGAATTATAAGAGGAAATAGTATAAGTATACTAGAGGAGTACCTCAAATTTAACTAGATAACTCTAACCATAAAATAAATAAGGATGATGTCAAGGAGATCAATACAATTTTGGAAGTTATATGTGATAGATATTTTAGTAAAAGAATAAATTTAAAATCCCCAACTAAATCCCAAAATGAATCAAAGAGATTAATAATGAAAGTTTAAAAATCCATTGAACTAATAAGAACTAGGAACTGACTTAATGAAAAACAAACCCAACAAAATAGCTAAATCATTGGCAATTTGATTTTTTTTAAAAGAAAACAAAATTACCAGTATAAAAATAAAAAGGATAAATACACTACCATTGAAGAGTAAATTGAAGCTTTTACTAAGTTACTTTGCCTAATTATATGTAAATAAATCTGACAAAATAAATTAAATGGATGAATATTTACAAAAATACATATTGCCCAGACTTACATAAAAGGAAATAGAATACTTAAATAACACCGTCTTAGAAAAGTCATTTTTGAATTGAACAAGTCATTAGCTAACTCTTAAGAAAAAAGTCCCAGGGACCAGATGGATTCAAAAGTTAATTCTACTAAACATTTAAAGAATAATTAACTCCAATACCATATAAACTATTTGGAAAAATAGTCAAAAAAGGAGTACTATCAAATTCCCTTTATGACAAAAATATTGTGACTAAACTACAAAGAGGAAAAATAGAGAAAAAAAATGATGGACCAATTTTCCTAATGATTATTAATGCAAAAATTCTAAATAAAAACTAGCAACATTGCAGCAATATATCACAAAGATCATACATACACACATACAAAGATCATAGTGTATGCAATTTATACCAAGATGGTATACCAAGATTGTCCTTGTTAGGAAATATTACTGGACAAGATGAGTTTCTGAGGTTCGTTCCAGCTCTGAATCTGATTTAAATAATTTAAATTGTTTATAATGTAAATGGTTTGATTCCCTTTGGAGCAAAGACATCACTGGATTTTAGAGCCAGGACAGATAAACTGGAGCTAAATTAAACTCAGACTTTTTAAATAAATAACTTTTTTTAAATATGTCAGATCTGTTTAAAATGGGAAGACTATCCTAAATATAATAGGAATTTAAAAAAACATTTTGAGGTATGAAAAAATGCCAGAGTACATTAATCACATATACATTTTTCAAACAATTCTCACATATATTTAGAATGTTTATTTTTCAAAAGAAACAATTCATTCAAATCCACATAATATGTAAACATAATCCACTAACCCACATTTCTATAGCTCAAAGGTTTAGGCTGTTTGCTCTGCCAAGGGATCAAACTTTCAGAATGATATCAAAATATTGTTCAATTAAATTCTCCTCAACATTTTGAGTCATTATGTATTAATATTAAACATTTTAGTCTACACAGATCAAACATAAGTTTTGGCACAGAGTGGTTATAAATTTGGTTTTGATTTAATATTACACAATTTAAAACAATCTCTTAGAAGTGCTCCCCTTTAGAGCCACAAAGCTACTGAGAGTACCCGATTCCTTTGGGGATCAGTACTTCTCAAAAGTAACTGATATCACAGACATCCTTAAGCTATGACAAGGTCAAAATCTGCGATTCAATTCCTCAACAAAAGTCTATATACAGCTACAGGCAGTGGTAACACTTTTCTAACTTGGAGAAAGCCAGAGAGAAGGCTACATTAAACAGTAATTACAGAGCAAGAAAACCAAAAAAGAAAAAATATGAATGTTTTAAAGTTGTTACTAGAAAATTGATACAAAGAAAGAGGAGAAAGCTCAGATCATGATAATGAATTTACCTTAAAATATTTCTCAGAATACTTTTCATTCTCTTACTTTTGGCAAGGTATTAAATAAACTTAAAAAAAAACATCAGAACTGCCAGGTATCCATTCTGAAAATTGTTGCAAGCAAAAAGAATCATAGAGCTGAAAGTGATTTTAGAAATTTCCTAGTTCTTTCATTTTGTAGAGGAAATCAATGATACTTAAAAAAAATCAAATGATTTGCTGAAAGTCATACAGGTAGTAAATACCCCACCAACAAATAGAAGCCAAGTCCCCTAACTGTTAATTCACTACTAAAGGGGTAGATATATTCTCTTTATATCTGTAGAGGCAGACTGAAGATAATCTGAGGATATGGACTAGAAAGAAGAATATTAAAATCCCTTGACTCATTTATTTGTTCATTTTTGCTGTCTGTTGTATCCCCTGAAACAAAAAGGATGGACATCTTTTTCATAGCAACATCTTTCTGGAGTTGTTGTATGGCTGGTCTCCAAACTTATAAGTCATTCAAAGGGCAATGGAAAGTCATGTGGTGGGCATGAGTAGGTTGCAACATATTATTAATAAGGACTTTGAAATAGTAAAATAGAAGTAGAACAAAAGATGGTTTAAAAGAAATGGAGGAATGAAAAAGAAGATGAGATGTTCATCAAGTAAGAGTCAAGAATATCGATTGGACAGAGTTTTTGTGACTCTTTTGTAGCTTCCTCATATCAGAAGAAACCAAGGAAACTCCTTGGTGTCTTGGGGAGAAACCTAGAGAATTTGTGGAAGGATGTGCACAGATGTTACACAGAATAGGCAGCAATGATAGCAATATAAGATATATCTACACTGATGAGATAATAGATTCATCTGATTGTTTGAAAATCTGAACCTCTTGAATCAGGCACCATCTGCAATTTGCTGTTTCTGGTAGTAAATGCTTTGTGCCTTTTCAGATAAGGCTGAGAAGACAGGAAAGTAATAATGCATTTACTCAGAAGACTGAAAACAGTCAGTGATGAATATTATTTTGAAAGAATTATTATTTTCAATGTTTCACAAATTATTGTAATTATTATGCACAAAAATTCTAATAGCCTCACAAATGCTAACTAAAGTAAATATACTGCAACTATGGACTTTTTTCCTCAAAACAAGAAAGAAAATAAACACTAACCTCCCAGCTCAATGAATAAGAGTATACATTTCAATGTTTTATTAATTATAATGACAATATTAAATAATGCCATAACAAAATGATATCAAATATTTTAAAATATTTTTATTAGCCTAGGAGTATATCTCAGATACAGATAGCATAAAAAGAGGGGGGCATTCAGAGTCATAGATTCTTTTTTTGCAAAAAGAATTCCACATTCATAAAGCATTATAGTCCTTAACAAGATTAATTAGTTTTATATTGTTTTTCTCAACTAGTGAGGCAACTCTATTGTCTCCATTTTAAAAAACAAAGAAGTTGTTTAAAATATGTTCATATTCTCAGGGTGTATTCCTTTTATGAGTTTCATCAAAGAAAGGTAAACTAGTCACCCATCTGGTTATCAAAACAGGACAAGTTTAATTTATGGACTAGGTGGCTTTCGAAACATGCCATAATACTGCTACAACAATGTCAATCTATAAATGTCTGGTTAGGCAATAAACAATTACATTAAAAATTTATTAATATGTCTCAGAGTCTAAAAAAGGATCATACCTAAAAAAAATTATAATTGTCAATTATTTAGACAACGTCACTGTTGCATAAATAGTTAGGTCTCAGGTTTGAACAATTACAAAGTTATAGCCTATCTATGAACAATTACAAAGTTATAGCCTATCACTTAATTTATGTTTTCCAGTGACTATTACATCAATTCCTGCATAATTCTAGAACAAATTATTAAAGGGACAGCTAATAAACAATTAGAAAAGGAAATCAGGATCTCAAAATGTAGGAAATGTTTCATTAAGAACAGATCATGCTACACTAAATTTTTGTTTGTCATATAAATTGGTAGTCTAGGACAGTGGTGTTAAATGCAAATAGAAATGGAAGTCATTAATCTATGGACATGGAGTCAGAGAAAATTGAGTTCAAATCTGTTCTTATCCTCTGTAAAACATCAGGCAAATATTTGCTTCAATTTTTTTGTGAGATGAGAGCAAATGAGATCATATTTATAAAACACTTAGCATATCTGGCACACAGTAAGTTCTAAATAAGGATTCTATCCTGGACCCTCTCCTTTATCCATACTATTTCATTCAGGAATCTCATCATCTTCCATAGATTTAATAGCCACTTCTATGATAATGATTCTTGAATCTACACATTCTTTCCAATCTTTCTGTTGTTTTCCCATCTTGTGTCTCCTATTATCTTTCAGACATTTCAAATCATACATCTAGTAGACATCCCAACATGAACAAAATTGAATTCATTTTCTTTCTGTCTACCTTCTATCCTGCCCCCTCCTACCTTCTCTATTACTGTTGAGGTCAAAGCCAGCAGTACCTCAGATTCACAATTTAGGAATTATCTTCAACTTTTTACTTTCTCTTATCACCCCACCTCCCTAATCCAATATTCTCTCAATATCTGTTAATTTCACCTTTCAGACATCTCTTGAATATATCCTCTTCTATTCTCTGACATTGCCACCAATAACAGACATTTCTGTGGAGATGCATCACCTCACACTTGAACTATAAGTCTGTGTCAAACACAATTCATCTTCTATTCAGCCACCAAAGTGATTATGTCACCTCTTCCTGCTACTCAATAAATTCCAATGACAGAAGGCTCTTGAAGGCTTTCAGGATTAAATGTAAAATACTCTGTTTGATAATCAAAACTCTTTATAATCTAACCCCCTTTGTGGTCTTTTTATACCTGATTCCCCATTCACATACTCTTTGATCCAATGACACTGGTTTCCCTGTTGTTCCACAAGCAAAACACTTCATCTTTCTGCTCGGGGCATTTTCTTTGGCTGTCCCCTTGCTTGAAATGCTCTCCTTTCAAGAATATACTAGTTTCTCTGATTTTAAGTCCCAACTAAAATCCCATCTACTATAAGAAACCTTTCCCAACTGCTCTTAATTCCGGTGTCATTGTTTTTTTATCTTCTCCATTAGATTGTTAGTCCCTTAAAGATAAGGATTGTCCTTTGCCTTTTTTTGTATTCTTAGCACTTAGTATATTGTCTGGTACATAGGAAGGTACAGACTGATTGAATAAATGTTTGTTTTCCTTCCTTACTCGCTAAAATTTCCACACTCTATGATCTAGAGAACTCATCATGGGCATAAACTTGGAAGTGATCTAAGACCAAAAGAAGGGTTCTTTACATACCAAATAATGAATAGCATCTTTTCTTTTTCATTAGCAAACAATTGGGAACAGATTAGAAGCCCAGCAGTTGGGGAACAGATAAACAAATTGTGGTATATGGATAGATGCTTCTTGCATAAGGAGAGTTGGAATACAGCTGGAAATGGGTGTTGAAGAAACAGGAGAATGAAGAAAGAGATGAAGGGAAGCTTAAATCTCTTTGACATATGAGATGTAAGCAAAGATGTTGGAATCTTTACAAAGTGTTAAGCCACTGGAGTTGATTTGATCTTAGAAAGAGATATTTTGGGCCAGAACTTGAAACAAAGTACTAAGTGGAACTAATAGAAACAATGCTTGTGTTCACACCTTTAGAGACCTCATAAGTATCCAAGTACTCAATGGAGTTCACACCTTTGGGAGAATTCAGGGTTGGCTTAGTCTGAATTCACACCTCCCTTGAAGTTCTTAGGACCAGAGAGCACTCTGGGAGATAACCCAGAATCCCTCTCCCTCCAGAAGGTGGAGTTAACCTTTGGGAGATCACATAAATAGAGGGAGCTCTTGGAGCTTGGGAACTGACTGGAGGTACTTACTTGAGGTACTTACTTGAGTTAGTTACTTAAGGAGTTACTATAAATTCTGGTAGCTCGAGAGTTTTACTTGGAGTCAGAGAGAGCTCTTGGAACCCACAAGCCCTATCTTCGAGGCAAGAGATTCATTTCATCTTCCAACTTGGTACTGGCTGGAGGCTGAAGAAAGCAGAGGCTGAAGCCAAGGACAAAGCTACAAAATCTCTTGGAGCCAGGCAGAGAGATAGGCCTCAACTAACCAGGCTAATTTAGAAGGAGAAATAAACATTTGCATTTTTACCAGCTGGCTGCGATTTTGGAGTAATTATTTATTTCAACTGAGACTAAGGCTGCCTCCAGAAAACCTTCACACAAAGATACTGAAGGGAAGAAGGGAACAAGTGAGAGAGTCATGATTACAGAGAGAAAAATATGTCAAAGAATTTGTAGCTACCCTATATTGAGAGCTTAAATCTACCAGCATGATATAGCCCAAGTTCAGGAAATCAGGAGACTCTGTAACACTTTTCCATAGTCAAGTCAAACTTCATTCCTACCCCCTTTTCCCTAAATTTTGTCTCCCTTTCAGGGGAGAAGTATTCTTTGCCAATTTCTGTTTAAAACTCTGTTGTTCTCTATTTCACCATCTGGTAAAGGAAATTGAGTCTTCAAACTAATATGATTACTTCTCAAATTGATGGCTTATATATGGTGTATGTGTGCACACACACATATACATACATATATGCACATATTCCATTTCAAAGACATTTTGACTTTCCAACCAAAAATAATAATATAAAAATATTTAACTAAAAGATGTTCAGCTGCCTGCAACAAAATTAAAACTAAATTCCAGGGGGGTTGAGCCAAGATGAGGAAGAAGACACATGCAACTTTCTAAAATCTCTGATACCTTCACAACCAACATTAAATTTAGCCTCAAAAATAGCAATTGACTGGTAAAACTCACAAAGACTAGAAATACAAAAATTCACCAGCCAAAGGTAATCTGGAATTGTGTCAGAAAAGGTTTGTCCTGAGGGGCTGGGGAGAAGATCAGCACAAGCAGGGAGAGAACTAGAGGCTAGCATATTGTGCATACTGGACAGGAGTGGTCTCTGTGGTTAGAAAATTACAGAGACGACACTGGCATAGACTGATTGCTCTGCAAAACAATAGACCACCCAAAACCAACTGGAAGTGACACTACAGATCACAACATAACCTTGTAGCCCCAACCCCCATTATGGGGCTTTTCCTTGGGGCACTTGCAAACCTGCATGGCAGGGGGACACAGCCCGGGGCAGCCTCTAATCTGCACAGGGGGGCTCAGTTCTGGGGCAATAGAACTGCCACAGAGAGATTTGCTTTGGGGAAGAGACACTTCCGATCTAAGCAAGGCTATTCACTTGTCAGTCCCTAATATCCAGAGCCCCACAAGAGGCTTTGGCCTTGGGTAGTGACACTTTCACTGCTTAGTCTCTAGCCTTAAGGCAGTCACTAAACCGAACAGTGGGGATTCTCCACAGGGCACTTCTGTAGCAGGCTGTGCTGAATCACTTCCAGTTGGGAGAAGGGACTTTTGCCCAGAGCACTCCCATACCTCCCTACCTGAAGCCTGTTAAGATCTTTCCCTGCTTTGCAGAGGAAGCTGGTAACCCCCTTACCCTGAAGGCAGACCCTAAAGAATTTTAAAAAATGATTAAAAAAAAATCAAAAGGACAATCAATAGAAAAAGAGCAGGTCTGCAACCCTGAGGAGACTAATAGCAAACAGTCTCCAGACAATAATACCCCAAAAAGGAATGTTACCTGTCTCCCTTTACATAATGCTCTCCTAAGAGACCATTTAAAGTCTCAAAAAAGAGAAGAAAAATGGGGAAAGGAAAGAGAAGCTTTGCAGGAAAGTAACAACTTCCTGAAATATGAATTGGAAAAGATAAAAAAATTCCCAAGAAGTGCAAGGAAATAGAATTTGTGAAATTGAAAAAGTAAAAAAATCTCAGAAACGTAAGATTTGTGAATTGGAAAAGATAAAGAATTCACTAGAATATAGGATTTGTGAATTGGAAAAAGAAAATAATTCACTTAAAAAATAGTGAAATGGAAAAAAATTCCATAGAGCAAAACAACTCATTTAAAAACTCAATTGGACACACAAAAAGAAGTTAAAAAAAAGCTAATGAAGAAAATAACTCATTAAAAATCAGAACTGAACAAATAGAAACCAATGATTCATTGAGACAGCAAGAATCAGTCAAGCAAAACCAAAAAAATGATAAACTGGAAAAAGCGATGAAATATCTACTTGGAAAAATGACAGACCTGGAAAATAGATCCAGGAGAGATAATCTGAGGATTATTGGACTTTCCAAAAATTATGATGAAAAAAAGAACCTAGATACTATTTTACAGGAAATCATCAAAGAGAACTGTCCAGAGGTAATAGTATCAGAAGGTAAAATAGGCATTGAAAGAACTCATCCTACACCTTCTGAAAAAGACCCTAAAATAAAAACTCCAAGGAATATTTTGGGCAAAATTCAGAACTATCAGATTAAGGAAAAAATATTACAAGCAGCCAGAAAAAAACCAATTCAAATACCAACATGCCACAATAAGGATCACCCAAGATCTGGCTGCCTCCACATTAAAGCATTGAAGGTCCTGTAATCTGATATTCCAAAAGGCAAAAGAACTTGGAATGCAGCCAAGGATAAATTACCCAGCTAAGTTGAGCATTTTCTTCCAGGAAAGGAGATGGTCATTTAATGAAACAGATGAATTCTATTTGTTTCTAAGGAAAAAACCAGAACTAAAGAAAAAATTTGATCTCCAACCATAGGATTCAAGGGAAACAGAAAAGGTAAAAGGAACTCTTGAGAATTATATTTTTGTTATGGATATACAAAAAGACTCCATGTATAATTTGATCTTGCTGATATAATATAAAAAAGTGAAGTAGAAAAGGAAAAGGGATAATGTTAGAAAAGGGAGAAAGGGAGGATAAAAAGAGGGAAACTACATCCCATGAAGAGGCAAAGGAAATATCATATCTGAGGGAATTTAGAAAGGGGGAGGAACATTGTGTGAATCTTAATCTCATCAGAGTTGGCTCAAAGAGAAAATAATTGACATACTTGTTTTACAGAAAATCTTCTCTCATCTCATTAAAAAGGAAGAGAGGAAAAGGGAAAATGAAAAGAGTAATAAGGAAGGTTACAAAAGGGGGCAGGGAGGGATGCTAAAGAGGGTGAGCGGCATGATACAAGTGGGGCACATAAGTTCAAAACTGGGAAAGAGGGTTAGGAGGGGCAAGTAAAAAAAAAGCATAATCTGGGGATAATAAGATGACAGGAAATACAGAATTAGTCATTTTAACCGTAAATGTGAATGGGATGAACTCTCCCATAAAGCGATGGCAGAAAGCAGACTGGATCAAAAGTCAGAACCCTACAATATGTTGTTTACATGAAACACATTTAAAGCAGGGAGATACATACAGAGTAAAGCTAAAAGGCTGGAGAAGAATTTATTATGCTTCAGGTGACATCAAAAAAGCAGGGGTAGCCATCCTGATCTCAGATCAAACAAAAGCAAAAATTGATCTAATTAAAAGAGATAAGGAAGGAAACGATATCTTGCTAAAGGGTAGCATACACAATGAAGCAATATCAATACTAAATATATATACACCAAGTGGTATAGCATCTAAGAGAATTGCAAGAAGAAATAGACAGCAAAACTGTAATAGTGAGAGATCTCAACCTTGCACTCTCAGAATTAGATACATCAAACCACAAAACAAATAAGAAAGAAGTTAAAGAGGTAAATAGAATACAAGAAAATTAGGTATGATAGATCTTTGGAAAAAACTGAATGGAGACAAAAAGAATATATTTTCTTCTCAGCAGTCGACTCTATATTAGGACATAAAGAACTCAAAACTAAATGCAAAAAGGCAGAAATGGTAAATGCTTTCTTTTCAGATCATGATGCAATAAAAACTATATTCAAAAAAAAGTCAGGGGTAAAGAGACCAAAAAGTAATTGGAAACTAAATAATCTCATCTTAAAGAATGATTGGGTGAAACAGCAAATTGTAGACACAATTAATAATTTCACTCAAGATGATGATAATGATGAGACATCATACCAAAATTTGTGGGATGCTGCCAAATCAGTAATAAGAGGAAATTTTATATCCTTAGAGGTTACTGGAATAAAATAGAGAAAGAAAAGATCAATGAATTGGGCTTGCAACTAAAAAAGCTAGAAAAAGCCCAAACTGAAAACTCCCAATCAAATACTAAATTTGAAATTCTAAAATTAAAAGGAGAAATCAATAATATTGAAAGTAAAAAAAATTATTGAACTAATAAATAAAACTATGAATTGGTTTTATGAAAAAACCAATAAAATTGATAAGCCTTTGGAAAATCTGATTAGAAAAAGGAAAGAGGAAAGCTAAATTGTTAGTCTTAAAAATGAAAAGGGAGAAGTTTCCACCAAAGAAGAGGAAATTGGAGAAATAATAAGGAGTTACTTTGTCCAACTGTATGCCAATAAATTCGATAACCTAAGTGAAATGGATGACTACCTCCAAAAATATAGGCTTCCCAGAGTAACAGGGGAGGAAGTAAATTGTTTAAATAGTCCCATTTCAGAAAAACAAATAGAACAAGCTATTAATCAACTCCCTAAGAAAAAATCCCCAGGACCAGATGGATTTACATGTGAATTCTATCCAACATTTAAAGAACAATTGGCCCCAATGCTATATAAATTATTTGATGAAATAGGGAATGAAGGAGTCCTACCAAATTCCTTTTATGACACAAACATGATACTGATACCTAAACGAGGTAAGTTGAAAACAGAGAAAGAAAATTATAGACCAATCTTCCTAATGAATATTGATGCTAAAATCTTAAATAAGACATTAGCAAAAAGATTACAAAAAATCATCCCCAGGATAATACATCATCATCAATTAGAATTTATACCAGGAATGCAGGGCTGGTTCAATATTAGGAAAACTATCAGTATAATTGGCCATATTAATAACTAAATTAACAAAAACCTTATGATCATCTCAATAGATGCAGAAAAAGCATTTGATAAAATCTAACATCCATTCCTATTTAAAAACACTTGAGATTATAGGAATAAATGAACTTTTCTCAAAATAATCAGTAGCATCTATTAAAAACCATTAGTAAGCATCATATGTAATGGGGACAAACTGCAACCATTCCCAATAAGATCAAGAGTGAAACAAGGTTGACCACTATCACCGTTACTATTCAATATTGTATTAGAAATGCTAGCTGTGGTAATGAGTTGAAAAAGAGGTTAAATGAATTAGAGTATGTAATGAGGAAACCAAATTACCACTCTTTGCTGATGATATGATGGTATACTTAGAGAACCCCAGAGATTCTACTAAAAAGTTATTAGAAATGATCCACAACTTTAGCAAAGTTGCAGGATACAAAATAAACCCACATAAGTCATCAGCATTCTTATATATCACTAACAAAACCCAACAGTTAGAGTTACAAAGAGAAATTCCATTTAAAGTAACTACTGATTGTATAAAATACTTAGGAATCTAGCTGCCAAGGGAAAATCAGAAACTTTATGAGCAAAACTACAAAACACTTTCCACACAAATTAAGTCTGATCTAACCAATTGGAAAAATATTAAGTGCTCTTGGATAGGGCAAGCAAATATAATAAAGATGACAATATTACCTAAACTAATCTATTTGTTTAGTGCTATACCAATCAGACTCCCAAAAAACTGTTTTAATGACCTAGAAAAAATAACAAATTTCATTTGGAAAAACAAAAGGTCAAGAATTTCAAGGGAATTAATGAAAAAAAAAATCAAATGAAAGTGGCCTAACTGTACCAGATCTAAAATTATATTATAGAGCAGCAGTTACCAAAACAATTTGGTATTGGCTAAGAAACAGATTAGTTGATCAGTAGAATAGGTTAGGTTCAAAGGACAAAACAGTAAATAACTTTAATACTCTAGTGTTTGACCCCCTTTTGGGATATGAATTCACTGTTTGACAAAAATTGCTGGAAAAATTGGAAACTAGTATGGCAGAAATTAGACATAGATCCACACTTAACACCATACACTAAGATAATGTCAAAATGGGTTCATGACCTAGGCATAAAGAATGAGATTATAAATAAATTAGAGGAACACAGGATAGTTTACCTCTTAGAACTGTGGAAGAGGAAGGAATTTATGACCAAAGAAGAAGAAGAAGATCATTGCTGATCACAAAATAGAAAATTTTGATTATATCAAATTGAAAAGTTTTTTTGTACAAACAAAACCAATGCAGACAAGATTAGAAGGGAAGCAATAAACTGGGAAAACATTTTTACAGTCAAAGGTTCTGATAAAGGCCTCATTTCCAAAATATATAGAGAATTGACTCTAATTTATAAGAAATCAAGCCATTCTCCAACTGATAAATGGTCAAAGGATATGAACAGACAATTCTCAGAGAAAGAAATTGAAACTATTTCTAGCCATATGAAAAGATGCTCCAAGTCATTATTAATCAGAGAAATGCAAATTAAGACAACCCTGAGATACCACTACATACCTGTCAGATTGGATAGAATGACAGGGAAAGATAAAGCGGAATGTTGGAGGGGATGTGGGAAAACAGGGACATTAATATATTGTTGGTGGAATTGTGAATGTATCCAGCCATTTTGGAGAGCAATTTGGAACTATGCTCAAAAAGTTATCACCCTTTGATCCAGCAGTGTTACTATTGGCTTATATCCCAAAGAGATCATAAAGAAGGCAAAGGGACCTGTATGTGCACGAATGTTTGTGGCAGCCCTCTTTGTAGTGGCTAGAAACTGGAAACTGAGTGGATGCCCATCAGCTGGAGAATGGCTGAATGCAGAATATTCCATATTCATGGAATATGAATCCATATACCATGGAGAATGGTATATGAATATTATGGAATATCATTGTTCTGTAAGAAATGACCAACAGAATGATTTCAGAAAGGCCTGGAAAGACTTACGTGAACTCATGCTGAATGAAATGAGCAGGACCAGGAGATCATTATATACTTAACAACAATACTATATGATGATCAATTCTGATGGACCTGGCCATCTTCAGCAATGAGATGAAACAAATCAGTTCCAAGGTATCAGTAATGAACTGAACTAGATACACCCAGCGAAAGAACTCTGGGATATCATTAAGAATCATTACATTGAATTCCCAGTCCCTATATTTTTGCCTGCCTGCATATTTTTTTTTTAATTTCCTTCACAGGCTAATTGTACAATATTTCAGAGTCCAATTCGTTTTGTACAGCAAAATGACGGTTTGGACATGTATACTTATTTTGTATTTAATTTATACTTTAATATATTTAACATGTATTGGTCATCCTGCCATCTAAGGGAGGGGGTAGGGGGAGGGGGGGAAAAATTGGAACAAAAGGTTGGCAATTGTCAATGCTGTAAAATTACCCATTCATATAACTTGTAAGTAAAAAACTATTAAAAAAAAAAAACCTAAATTCCATATCCATGAAGGAATTTGTCCTGTGTACATCTTTGATTTTGTCACTTCACGGATAATATCTTAATTGTCGTACCTGTCAATAAAGCAAATTAGTAAAATATTTAATCTATTTACAATGAGATATATTGTAGCAAAGATGGGCACAAATAACAAACAGATGAGCACTTGTTTATTTTCTACTCTTCAGTCTTACAAATTAGAATTTTCAGCTTTAGCTTGCTTCAGACCACAAGCAACCATAATTTATAAATGTTATTCATCCAGTGCATTTGCACTAAATATACCTTTCATGACTTCCACAACCTGAATGCTGATGACTCAAAAATCTGCCTCTTTTTTTAGTTCACCACTCATTTTTTCAGGATATTTCTTATTAGATTTCCTGTCATCACTTTAAATTCATAATGATTCAAATGAGGCTATTTTTTAAAGACCCCATTACCTTTACCAGTGTCCAACTGTTCCAGTACAGAAGCAAATCAACCACTATACCAATTCCCCAATGTTACTCCAGAGTAAAGCTTCACATTACTCCCTTTCACCTTCTTTCTATTTTCCTCCCTCAATATTAAAACTGGTGCCAAATTCAACAATTCAAGAGGCATTTATTATGTACTTACTATGTGCTAGGCATTGCACTTAGTGCTGGAGATTTAAAAAAAAACCAACCAAAAAGTAGTCTTTGCAAAAAACCATTACATTGAATTCCCAATCCCTATATTTATGTACACCTGCATTTTTGATTTCCTTCACAAGCTAATTGTACAATATTTCAGAGTCTGATTCTTTTTGTACAGCAAAATAACGTTTTGGTCATGTATACTTATTGTGTATCTAATTTATATTTTAATATATTTAACATCTACTGGTCATCCTGCCATCTAGGGGAGGGGGTGGGGGGGTAAGAGGTAAAAAATTGGAACAAGAGGTTTGGCAATTGTTAATGCTGTAAAGTTACCCATGCATATATCCTGTAAATAAAAGGCTATTAAATAAAAATAAAAAATAAAAAAAAAAAGTAGTCTTTGGTTTCAAGGAATTTAATCTTCTAATAAAGAAAATGAGTATATAGATGAATAAAAATATGTACAAAGCAAATGAAAATTTGCTTCTGGGATAGGGAATGAATATAATAACTGAAATGATCTCATATGGGATATGGTACTTAAGCATTGAGGAAAGCTATGCATTGAGGGAGTAGAAGACAAATATTCCAATTCTTGTCATCCCAGATCAAATGACCTAAACGTGTAACATTTACAGTGTGACTCCCCATATATACTCTATCACTTCTTATATATAGTAAATGAATTTTTTTCATGGTTTTTAGGATTTCCTATTAGCCATCTTTATGACCAATCACATCTTCCTGAATCATTTCTGAATGTACAACCAAATATTAAATTATTATAGATTTAGAGATAGACAGGGCCTAAGGTCTTTCAACTTACACATGAGAATCCTGAGGCTTAGAGAGTACAAATGACTTCCCCAGTGTCACACATGTATCAAATGGCAGAGCCTATGTCATTCCTTTGACTTCCAATTAGGTTCGTATCCTTCTATTATCATACTGCTTCCCTATTTACTTCTATTAAGTCAGATCTTTTCCTCTGAATTGTAACTACCAGTCCACTGTGTTACCCCAATTACAAAAAAAAAAAAGTCACTTAAATTGGTACAATTTCCATAATAGTATGGGATAGTGAATGAAGATGAATTTGGGTCTCAGAAAGTATCTCTGATATTTACTAGCTATGTCATCATAGGGAAATTTAATCATGTAATCTTAGACTTCAGTTATGTAGTTTTGTTTTGGGAGTTTTGTTGTTTGATTTCTCTGCAACATAAGACTATGTGCTGAACTCTTTTTATCTTTAAGTTTAGTATTCCCCTTTGACAAAGCTGACAAAATATGCATGTTATTTAAGTTCTCTTCAATTAACAGAATAACAACTGGGTTGCAGCACACAGTCATGCTAATAGTCACAGATCTGTTTGAAAAGAGAATCCCCTGCTTTCCTAAAATTTTCTTGATATGATGAAGAGGAATGACTGGATCAGCTGATTTTGCTCCTCCATAATGTGTCGAAGGCTCCAAATATTTAGAATGTATATATGTTTGCACATATTATATATGTAGTATGTATTATATATACACTATAAATTTATGTGAATAGATACATGCATATTTCTGTGCAGGATAACATGTATGTAGGTGTGTGTGTATACATATATATATATATATATATAAAACACATATACATTAATAGCAATATATGTAATTGTGGACATGTGTGCATATATATACATATGTATATATATATATATATATGTAACTTTAGTCTATTCTGAACCACAGTACTAAAGTTTTGAATATATTGTATGATACTTATTTTTTAGTTTAGTTTTGCTTGTATCAAAGTAATTAATAGACTTTCTTTTTTTTTTTTATTTAATAGCCTTTTATTTACAGGTTATATGTATGGGTAACTTTACAGCATTAACAATTGCCAAACCTCTTGTTCCAATTTTTCACCTCTTACCTCCCACCCCCTCCCCCAGATGGCAGGATGATGTTAAATATATTAAAATATAAATTAGATACACAATAACTATAAATGACCAAACCGTTATTTTGCTGTACAAAAAGAATCAGACTCTGAAATATTGTACAATTAGCTTGTGAAGGAAATCAAAAATGCAGGTGAGCATAAATATAGGGATTGGGAATTCAATGTAATGGTTTTTATAGACTTTTTTTTTAAGCTCACTAGTGTTAATGAATAAATCCTCTACAAGATATAATATGCTTTTTAGTTCAAATTGAGGCCCTTTTCCAAATTTATAACTAAATTTATAACTAAAATTTTTATGTAATCAAAGTTTAGAAGAATAATTCATCCACTTTAATAAGCCTAATTATACAACCATAGGAAATTCTAGTACTACCCTTACAATTACTAAAACCTTATATTTCTAATAACTTTTAAAGTTATTATACAGAAGACTTCTTTTTCTCTGTGGAATACTTAGTGCTCTCATGCAGAAAACACTTTTTTAAATGAATCATACACAATAAATATGCATAAAATGATCACATTCTGTAGGCCAAACATCAAAAATTGTTACTATCCAAGGAGATTGTCCATAAAAACTAAATAGAGTGAGAGGGTCATTTTGTCAAGTTCATCAGTAAAAATACAAAGAGATTTCTGATCAATAAAGTATAAATTAATCTTGTGAAAAATTGACCAATTTTCTCCACACTTAGGACTACCCTGTGGATTTTACTGATCTAGAATAGTCCAAATTAGAGATAGTAATTAGTTTATATTAATACTCCAAACAGATTGAACTACAGAGAAAAGTTTTGAAAAAGTTTTTCTACACTTGAAATACATACACATATAGTCATATATATTTATTTTGGAGGGTTGTGAAAAACATACCTGGCTAGGCTGAAGGCATCATCGATCAAACCTGCACGATTACTGACAGAGAGAACCTATGAGAATCAATCAAAAAGATGAAACCATTTAGGACTGAAGAAAGATGTGCTATCAAAACTAATCTTTGATTAGTTTATCTGGAGTTTACCTCATGATTCTGCATTAGTTGGTCAATTAATAATCTCCAGTTCCTTAGATCATAGTTGACCCTAAAGTAGCCAGTTTGATTGATGTTCCCCAGCAACCAGCTTTCTTTGTCCAAAGTAATTCTGTGATGTTCTGGAAAGGATAGTTTTAAGGTCATAACATATCGTAAGCATGTTTTAAATCTCAAAATGTCAGATTTTTTTCTTCTTTAACTGCTAAATACTAGATGTCTAAAATAATATAAATAATATTACCAGTAATTCTCAAATTTTTCAAATTAATTTTTTTCTAACAAAGATAGTTTAAATCAAATAATTACTTTTATCTAGGAAGCCCTATAAAACATTGAGTTTTCATCTTGGTTGATTCAACTAATTGGTTTTTGTAATTAACCTGTTTCTCCCAGATAAAGCATATCCTCTAAACAATATTTTTCTTTCTCAAATTTAAAAATAACTAGAAAACTAAAAACGTTTGTTTTCCTTGACTTCTAATTAGAGACTGTATGGATTGAGAGAAATTAATGAAATAGTGTAATACAAAGGACTAATATGCCATCCATATCATTCAATATTAAAGATACTTTCAAAACCTAGGAAACTCAAGTCTGAGAAGCTCATATTACCCATTCCTGCTTGTTCTTTAGATCTTTTCACAGCAATATTAAATAAGTATGGGGTCTATAAATATTGACAACTGGGAATTTGGTTGTTTAATCTAATTCTATTTCTAAGTATCCTTAGAATGAAGAAATATATAAGATTCTGCTTACAGCAAGCATTTCAGGAAACTATTTTGGTGGTGCTAGTTGCTATTCACTGATTGTTTCAATTAAAAGGAAACCTAAGGAAAACATTGCCTGTACATTCTGATTTTCAGTCTTGTGCAATAATCTAGAGATTAACCAAAGATGGTTTAATACAGATAAGAGGCAGACTGATTAAAAAAAAAAAAAAAGAGACTAGTCTGGCAGTCAGAATACCTAGATTCAAATCCAGAGTATACCGCTTATAACTGCAGGTGAATCACTTAATCCTTCTGAGTATCAGCTTCTTCCATGCTTATGGAAATAATGACATAAGCACTACTTTCCTTACAGGATTGCAGATTTTTATGCTATATAATTGTGAGCTACTATTTTAAAGCAATTTCTGATCTTTATCTTAAAAGGTACCCCTTGATCAATTGGCAAAACTAGATACCTCTTGATCAATTGGTAAAACTACATTTCTTCAGAATTCCTGGTTAGTGTCTTGAGATCCCAAAAGTGGAACTGAAGTACATGTTGTTTTGTATATACACTGTGGTGATCCAAAGAGTCTCAAGGGTAATGAACCAACCTCCAGGAGAAAGAAAGAAACTAGAAAGCAGAGCTGTTTCTTTGCGAAACCATTTCTAACAATTAGCCTTCCAAACTAAGGAGTATTATAATTTTCACTTCAGGCTTCAATGTGGATCCCCTGGATCTACCTTAAGGCAATACATTTATACACAATCAATTTCTTTTTTCAATTAGGCTTCAAATACAGGAAAATTTGTCAAAAGTCACATATCTGCCAGTACCCTGGAACATTCAACTTTATGGCTAAAGGGTTGTAAATAGTAGAGTAATTGGAATCTCACCTTCAGACATCCATTCATTCTCCTTTCCTAAACCTTTTCTTTCACCAGCCTCACCAGATTCACCTTCCTTTCATCCCTTCCCTTACCCAAAAGTCCAAAGGAATGGTTTATTATTTTAGTTTTGAAACAATGGCCATTTTCTATGTTTTAGAGTGCAAATTTTGTTTTGTTTTCCATTTTATTTATCATTAGACATTGTGAGCTATCAAATACCATTTTTGTCTAGTTTTACTCAATTAAAAGTTAATTTAAAATATTTCAAGACTTCATATTTTACTCCTCCCACAATGTTTTTTCCCCTATTAAAACACTGGAGATCATGTTTTAGAAAAAGAAAACAACTATAACACTGTATATAATATCCCTTTATGGCTAAAGAGCCTCTCCAGCAAATACCCAGAAAGAAAATATGCAGGAGTTAAGTGGCACTGTGGATAAACCACTACTCTTAAAATGAGGAAGACCTCACTTTCTCTCAGATGCTACTTATGTGATCTTTCTTAGATGCTATCTATGTGATGGGGGTTTTGACTTAACTGCTCAGACTCAGTTTCCTTATCTGTAAAATGAAAGGATGGATTTAATGGCCCCTCCAGCTCCAAATCTATGATTTTAAAGATTTATTGAGATGGTTATTAGATTATTACATATACATAATTATTCATGGCATTGAATAAAGTGTTCCAATTGTTTCAAAAATTTTATTTTCTGCTACATATGAATGACTCATTTTCAAAGAATCAGATTATAATGACTTCACATTAAAATTCAGTTTAATTAATTGCATTTGTCTTTGGTGCTTTCATAATCATCTCCCACACTTTCAAGTAAAAGGTAATAACTTAGTCATCATTCCAATGTAGATACTTGCATAAAATTGTCAATAGTAATTTCCAATTGGTAGAATTCAGATCTTTCTGGATTTGAGGCTGGCTTGTACACTCTTCCATACTCTTTGATTGGCATGTAGTAATGCTTAATAATTAATTGTTGGTTTTGGTTGAATGTTGGTTGAAATTATATGAAAATTACTTGTTTTATCCAAAGAAAAAGAAAGAAGTCCAGGAGGGGCTACTTAGCAAAGGAGGATTAAGAACCATGTTATTTGGATTCTCCAATAAATTCTCCAAGATGTATTGCTGATAGGATTAAGACATATCACTAAACTGGTTCCATATGGGAGATGTCTTTCTGAAGCCTTCTCAAAGTAGAAACATATAAGGGAAAATAATGAGTTGGGCTCTTGTCTTATTCCCAAACAATTTTTTTTGTTGTTGTTCAATCATCTATTCTGTCATTTTTTAGTCATATCTGAATCTATATGACCTCATTTGGAATTTTCTTGGCAAAAATACTGGATTGTTTGACCATTTCTTCCTTCAGCTCATTTTACAGGTGAGGAAACTGAGGCAAACAGGATGAAATGACTTGCCCAGAATCAAATCATCAAAAAAATGTTTGAGGCTACATTTGAATTCAGGTCTTCCTGACTCCAGGCCCACTGTTCTTTCTGCCACATCACATAGCTGTCCCCTGTTAAAATATTTAATGTATTAAATAATATTTAAATATTATTCATTTTCTTTTTTATTTTGAAGGCAGAATTAAGGGAATGAGTCTAAGATTAAAGGGTCAAAATCCAATAATGTTGAGAATTCCTTGTTTTTTTTTTAATTATGCCAGGTGATTGATGCCTTGGCAAAAGTGAAAGTACTGGGAAGTATCTCATAGAAAATTCCTGGGTAAATTTTCTTCTAGAGTATTCACTGAACTTCTTCATTTTGACACTAACATCTTTCAAAAGAGTACAAACAAGATGTAATATTAAATTAAACATACATTTAAATGACTACTGTGGGCAAGGTATATGCTAGGAACTAGTGACATAAAGACAAATTTACCTGTCTTCAGGAAGCTTAGATTTTATTGGGAGAAAGAATGAGCATGCACTCAAGTAAGCTTAATAAAGTTTGGGGGACAGAACCAAGATGGCGGAGAGAACACACCAGTCTATCTGAACTCTTTTTTGTCTTCAAACTATTTTTTATGAAACTCAGCCTCAGAATTAGTGATTGACTATCAAAACCCATGAATATTTGGAATACAACACATTACCAACGGAAGATAATCTCAAAATTTGCAAGAAAAGGTCTGTTTTTGTTCTTGCACAGAGACAGAATGGGGCTAGGCAAGATATAGACTCAAAGTAGGCAGTGAGAGCATGGAGAACAGCTCATGCTGAGCAAACTGCAGGTGGGGCAGGGTGTGGTCTTTGCAGGCTGAAAATCCACAGGGAGAATTTTACCACAGTGTTAGCTACTGTGCTCTGGCAGTGAGACAGTAGATATAAACACAGGGGATAAAGCCTATAACCCCAAAACTCTAGAGTCTCTCTGGATCTGGCCACATCTATCCAGCACCAGGAGAGACTCAGCACAATCTCAGCATGCAACACTGATCTTAGCGCAGATGTTAATCCCAGAACAGCTATTGCACCATTGCTGTCCCACTGCTGCTCCATTGCTACTTCCTGTTGTCTGTTGAGGAAGCTCAGTAGAACCACATAGACCCCAAAACAGACTGCAGCTTTTTGTTGTTGTTGTTAAAATGAGTAAAAAGGCAAAGTGGGATTTAACTATAGATAGCTTCTACACTGAAAGAGAGCACACTTCAAACCCTCAGGAGAATAAAAGCATATTGTCTCCACATGAAGCCACAAATGGTGATATAGCTTAGTCCCCATCACACAAGGGTCTTATAGAAGAAATTCAAATGGGTCCTAAAAGAGAACTAGAAGAAAAATGGGGAAAAGAAAGGGAAACTTTGCAAGAGGATCTGGATAAGACATGTAACTCATTATAAGATAGAGTGGATAAAGAAATCAACTCCCTGAAAAACAGAATTACTGAACTGGAAAAAGAAAATAAATCCTTAAGAAATGAAATTAGCGAAATGGAAAAAAAATTCCATAGAACAAAACAACTCATTTAAAAACTCAATTGGACAAATAACAAAAAGAAGTAAAAAAAAGTAAATGAAGAAAATAATTCAGCAAAAAACAGTATTGAACAAATAGAAACGAATGACTCTAGGAGACACTAAGAATCAGTCAAGCAAAACCAAAAAAAAAATGAAAAATTAGAAACAGAAATGTTAACTACCTAACTTGGGAAAAAAACAGACCTGGAAAATAGATTTAGGAGAGATAATCTAAGGATTATTGGACTCCCTGAAAAATCATAAAAAAAAAAAAAGCCCAGTGAGTATTCTTCAGGAAATTATCAATGAGAACTGCCCAGATTTTATAGAAACAGAAGGTAAAATAGACATTGAAAGAATTCATTGATCACCTACTAAAAGAGATCCCAAAATCAAAACTCCAAAAAATACTGTATCTAAATTCCAGAACTATCAGAACAAGGAAAAATACCGCAAGCAGTCAGAAAAGAACAATTCAAATACAGAGGAGCCACAATAAGGATTACTCGGAATCTGGACGCTTCCACATTAAAGGATTAAAGGGCTTGGAATCTGATATTTCAAAAGGCTAAGGAACTTGGTATGCAGCCAAGAATAACTTACCCAGCCAAACTGAGCATTTTCTTCCAGGGAAGAAGATGGACATTCAATGAAATAGGTGAATTCCATTTATTTTTGATGAAAAAACCAGAGCTAAACAAAAAGTTGGACCTCCAAATATAGGACTCAAGAAAAGCATAAAAAGGTAAAAGGAACCCTTGAGAACTACATTTCTGTTATGAGTATACATAAAGAGTACATGTATAATTTGGTTTTACTGTTATAATATAAAAAAGGATCTAGAGGTGGAAAGGAAATTGTACCAGAAAAAAAGAAAAATGGAGGTACTACATCTAACAAAGAGGCAAAGGAAACCTATTATATCTGAGGGGAAAAAGGGAGGGGGATGAAGCTTACTCTCATCAGAATTGGCTCAAAGAGAAAATATTAGACATATAAGGTTTACAGAGAAACCGCTCACCTCATTGAAAAGTGGGAGGGGAAAAACAAAAAGGGAAGGAGTAGGCAAAGGGAAATAGAAGGGAATACAGAAATTGTAAGGGAAAGGTTTAAGAAGAAAATGGAAGCCACTCTAAGGAGGACAGGGATCCTAAAGAGGGAGGGCTGCATGAGGCAAGTGGTGCTCATAAGTTTAATAACTGGGGAGGGTGTAAGAAGGAAAGGAAAGTGAAAAACATAATTTGGGGTTAACAAGATGGCAAGAAATACAGAATTAGTAATTTAACCATAAATGTGAATGGGGTAAACTCCCCCATAAAGAGGAAGTGGTTAGCAGACTGGATTAAAAGCCAGAATCCTACAATATGTTGTTTACAGGAAACGCACCTGAAGCAGGGTGATACATGCAGAGTAAAGGTAAAAGGCTGGAGCAGAATCTACCATGCTTCAGGTAAAATCAAAAGAGCATCCTGATTTCAGATGACGCAAAAGCAAAAACTGATCTAATTAAAAGAGATAAGCAAGGACAATATATCTTGCTAAAAGATAGCAAGGATAATGATGCACCAAGTGATGTAGCATTTAAATTCCTAAAGGAGAAGTTAAGAGAGTTACAAAAAGAAATAGACAGCAAAATTATAATAGTGGGAAATCTCAACCTTGCACACTCAGAACTAGATTATTCAAAGCACAAAATAAATAGGAAAGAAATTTAAGAAGTAAATAGAACACTAGAAAAGTTAGGTATCATAGATCTTTGGGAAAAAAAACTAAATGAAGACAGAATGGAGTACACTTTCTTTTCAGCAGTTCATGGAACTTCTTATATAAAAATGGACTATATATTAGGACATAAAGACCTCAAGTTCAAATGCAAAAAGGCAGAAATAGTACATCTTTTTTAGATCACGATGCAACAAAAATTACATTCAATAAAAATCCAGGGGAAAATAGACCAAAAAGTAATTGGAAACAAAATAATCTCATCCTAAAAAATGATTAGGTGAAACATCAAATCATAGACACAATTAATAATTTCACCCAAGAGAATGACAATAATGAGACAACATACCAAAATGTGTGGGATGCAGCCAAAGTGGTAATAAGGGGAAATTTTATATCTCTAGAGGCTTACTTGCATAAAATAGAGAAAGAAAAGATCAATGAATTGGGCTTGCAACTAAAAAAGCGAAAATTAAAAACTAAAAAAAGAGAAAATTAAAAACCTCCAATCAAACACTAAACTTGAAATTCTAAAAATAAAAGGAGAGATTAATAAAATTGAAAGTAAAAAAAACTATTGAATTAATAAATAAAACTATGAATTGGTTATATGAAAAAAATCAATGAAATAGATAAACCCTTGGTAAATTTGATTAGAAAAAGGAAAGGGGAAAATCAAATTGTTAGTCTTAAAAATGAAAATGGAGAATTTTCCATTAGTGAAGAGAAAATTAGAGCAATAATTAGGAATTACTTTGCCCAAGTGTGTGCCAATAAATTTAATAACTTAAATGAAAGGGAAGAATACCTTAAAAAAATAGGTTGCCCAGATTAACAGGGGAAGAAGTAAATTGGTTAAATAGTTCCATTTTAGAAAAAGAAATAGGATAAGCTATTAATCAACTCCCTAAGAAAAAATCCCGATCCCCCAGATGGATTTACATGCAAATTCTACCCAACATTTAAAGAAAAATTAACTCCAATGCTATAGAAACTATTAGAAAAAATAGGGAATGAAGGACTCCTATCAAATTCCTTTTATGACACAGACATGGTACTGATACCTAAACCAGACAGGACAAAAACAAAGAAAGAAAATTATAGACCAATCTCTCTAATGAACATTAAACCAAAAATCTTAAGTAAAATAATAGCAAAAAGATTAGAGAAAATCATCCCCAAGATAATACACCATGACCAAGTAGGACTTATACCCAGAATGCAGGGCTGGTTCAATATTAGGAAAAGTTTTAACATGACTGACTATCCCAATAACCAAATTAACAAAAGCCATATGATCATCTTAATAAATGCAGAAAAAGCATTTGATAAAATCCAACACCCGTTCCTATTAAAAACAATAGAGAGCATAGGAATAAATGGGTTTTTCCTTAAAATAGTCAGTAGCATCTATTTAAAACCATCAGTAAGCATCATATGTAATGGTGATAAAATGGAACCATTCCCAATAACATCAGGAGTGAAACAAGGTTGCCCACTATCACCATTACTATTCAATATTGTATTAGAAATGCTAGCTTCGGCAAGAAGACATGAAAAAGTAATTAAAGGAATTAGAGTGGGTAATGAGGAAATCAAATTATCACTCTTTGCAGATGATATGATAGTATACTTAGAGAACACCATGGATTCTACTAAAAAGTTATTAGAAATAATCCACTACTTCAGCAAAGTTGTAGGATACAAAATAAATCTACATAAATCCTCAGCATTTTTATACACCACTAATAAAATCCAATAGCAAGAGATATAAAGAGAAGTTCCTTTTAAAATAACTAGATAGTATAAAATATTTGGGAATCTATCTGCCAAAGTAAAGTCAGGAACAATATGAGCAAAACTACAAAACACTTTCTACACAAATAAAGTCAAATCTAAACAATTGAAAAAATATGATATTGATATCAAAATGAGATAACCATGAGCTATATGTGCAATTTTTGGTAGGCACATTAAACAAAAGGAAAAATAAACCTATTAGGTCAGCTCCCAAGATCAGACTCAGTTCATGGGAACCCAAAGTCTTATGGGTTAAAGGAAGGCAGGAAGAGGGCATGTGCTATTGTAAGTATAAGTAAATAAAAGGAGTCTATAAAGTTAATACAAAATATTTTCAAGAGAAAGGACTTCTGGGAAGTAAAAGGCAAGAATTCTATATCCAGAACTGTAAAAAAGGACAATATATAGGAATTTCCATACATAAAAGTGTTATATAAATACTGTTACTGTTATTATTTTTATATTACTTGTAATATGGAAAGGTTTGATCTAATCATCACCACAAAGGTCCAATGTCAACCAAATGACATTTCATAGCATTATAAAATGTATCAAAATAAGATAACATCATTACATTTGCCCAAATAAGTATAAATTATTGTCCCAATATTAAAATAAATAATTAATAGAAACCCCATGAAATAATCCTAGATTATATAATCTTATTTATTTATGTTTTAAATGAGGCAGAGGATAGACGTAGCAAATAAAATGCCCATCCTTGGAGAGATATATGATGGCGGAGTGTTCCCCCTCTTACAGATCATAATTCATGCATAACATTTTATAAATAATGGATCACAGATTCAGAGATAAAAAAGACATTTAACATAGCATACTCTAAATCCCTTCACTTTACAGATGAGCAAACTGACACCCAGAGAATGAAATTTTTATTTTTTTATAATAACTTTATATTGACAGAACTCATGCCAGGGTAACATGTTACAACATTATCCCTTGCACTCACTTCTGTTCCGATTTGTCCCCTCTCTCCCTCCACCACCTCTCCTAGATGGCAAGCAGTCCTATATATGTTGAATATGTAGCAGTATATCCGAGATACAATATATGTGTGCAGAACCGAATAATTCTCTTGTTGCAAAGGGAGAATTGGACTCAGAAGATAGAAATAATCCAGGAAGAAAATAAAAAATGCAAACAGTTTACACTCATTTCCTTCCCAGTGTTCTTTGGGTATAGCTGCTTCTGTTCATCATTGATCAACTGAAACTGAGAAGAATTCCACTTTGTCAAAGAAATCCACTTCCATCAGAATACATCTTTATACACTATCCTTGTTGAAGTATATAATGATCTCCTGGTTCTGCTCATTTCACTTAGCAACAGTTCATGTAAGTCTCTCCAAGCCTCTCTGTATTCATCCTGCTGGTCATTTCTTATAGAACAATAATATTCCATAACATCCATATACCAAAATTTACCCAACCATTCTCCAATTGATGGGCATCCACTCATTTTCCAGTTTCTAGCCACTACAAACAGGATTGCCACAAACATTTTGGCATATACAGGTCCCTTTCCCTTCTTTAGTATCTCTTAGGGGTATAAGCCCAGTAATAGCACTGCTGGATCAAACAGTATGCACAGTTTGATAACTTTTGGGGCATAATTCCAGATTGCTCTCCAGAATGGTTGGATTTGTTCACAACTCCACCAACAATGCAACAGTGTCCCAGTTTTCCTGCATCCCCTCCAACATCCATCATTATTTTTTCCTGTAATTTTAGCCAATTTGACAGGTGTGTAGTGGTATCTCAGAGTTGTCTTAATTGCATTTCTCTGATCAATAGTGATTTGGAACACTCTTTCATATGAGTGGTAATAGTTTCAATTTCATCATCTGAAAATTGTCTGTTGATATCCTTTGACCATTTATCAATTGGAGAATGGCTTGATTTCTTATAAATTAGAGGCAATTTTCTATATATTTTGGAAATGAGTCCTTTAACAGAACCTTTAACTGTGAAGATGTTTTCCCAGTTTGTTGCTTCCCTTCTAATCTTGTTTGCATTACTTTTGTTTGTACAAAGGCTTTTTAATTTGATATAATCAAAATTTTCTATTTTGTGATCAGTTATGGTCTCTAGTTCATCTTTGGTCACAAACTTCTTCCTCCTCCACAAGTCTGAGAGATAAACTGTCCTATGTTCTTCCAATTTATATATAATCTCATTCTTTATGCCTAGGTCATGAACCCATTTTGACCTTATCTTGGTGTTCGGTGTTAACTGTGAGTCCATACCTAATTTCTGACATACTAAATTCCAGTTATCCCAGCAGTTTTTGTCAAATAATGAATTCTTTTCCCAAAAGTTGGGATCTTTGGGTTTGTCAAACACTAAATTGTTATACTTGACTATTCTGTCTTGTGAACCTAACCTATTCCACTGATCAACTAATCTATTTCTTAGCCAAAACCAAATGGTTTTGGTGACTGCTGCTTTATATTATAGTTTTAGATCAGGTACAGCTAGGCCACCTTCATTTGATTTTTTTCATTAATTCCCTTGAGATTCTTTTTTTATTCTTTTTATTCTTCCATATGAATTTATTGTTATTTTTTCTAGATCATTAAAATATTTTCTTGGAAGTCTGATTGGTATAGCAATAAATAAATAGATTAGTTTAGGGAGTATTGTCATCTTTATTATATTCACTCGGCCTATCCAAGGGCACATAATATTTTTCAAATTATTTAAGTCTGACTTTATTTGTGTGGAAAGTTTTTTGTAATTTTGCTCATATACTTCCTGACTTTCCTTTGGTAGATAGATTCCCAAATATTTTATGCTGCTGACAGTTATTTTGAATGGAATTTCTCTTTGTATCTCTTGCCGTTGGATTTTGTTGGTGATGTATAAAAATGCTGAGGATTTATGGGGATTTATTTTGTATCCTGCAACTTTGCTAAAGTTATGAATTATTTCTAATACCTTTTTAGTAGAATCTCTGGGGTTCTCTAAGTATACCATCATATCATCTGCAAAGAGTGATTGTTTGGTTTCCTCATTATCTATTCTAATTCCTTTAATCTCTTTCTTGACTCTTATTGTAGAGGCTAGCGTTTCTAATGCAATATTGAATAATAATGGTGATAGTGGGCAACCTTGCTTCACTCCTGATCTTACTGGGAAAGGTTCCAGTTTTTCCCCATTGCATATGATACTTACTGATGGTTTTAAATATAGGCTCCTGATTGTTTTAAAGAAAAGTACATTTATTCCTATCCTCTCAAGTGTTTTTATTAGGAAGGGATGTTGGATTTTATCAAATGCTTTTTCTGGATCTATTGAGATGATCATATCATTAATTTGGTTATTGATTTAGTCAATTATGCTAATAGTTTTCCTAATATTGAACCAGCCCTGAATTCCTGGTATAAATCCTACTTGTTCATAGTGTATTATCCTGGGGATGATTTTCTGTAATCTTCTTGCTAATATTTTATTTAAGATTTTAGCATCAATATTCATTAGGGAGATTGGTCTATAATTTTCTTTCTCAGTTTTCAGCCTGTCTGGTTTAGGTATCAGTATCAGTCTTTAGGTATCAGTTTAGGTATCAGTCTGTGTCGTAAAAGGAGTTTGGTAGGACTCCTTCAATCCCTATTTTTTCAAATAGTTTATATAGCATTGAAGTTAATTGTTCTTTAAATGTTTGGTAGAATTCACATGTAAATCCATCTGGTCCTGGGGATTTTTTCCTAGGGAGTTGGTTAATAGCTTGTTCTATTTCTTTTTCTAAGATGGGACTGTTTAGGATATTTACTTCTTCCTCTGTTAATCTGGGCAAACTATATTTTTGAAGGTATTCTTCCTTTTCATTTAAGTTGTTGAATTTATTGGCATAAAGTTGGACAAAGTAACTCCTAATTATTGCTCTAATTTCCTCTTCATTAGTGGCAAGTTCTCCCTTTTCATTTATAAGACCAACGATTTGATTTTCCTCTTTCCTTTTTTTAATCAGATTTACTAAGGGTTTGTCTATTTTGTTGGGTTTTTCAAAGAACCAACTCTTAGTTTTATTAATTGAACAGTTTTTTTACTTTTAATTTTATTTATCTCTCCTTTTATTTTTAGAATTTCAAGTTTAGTGTTTGATTGGGGGTTTTTAATTTGTTCTTTTTTTTTTAGCATTTTTAGTTGCAAGCCCAATTCATTGACCTTCTCTTTATCTATTTTATGCAAATAGGCCTCTAGAGATATGAAATTTCCCCTTATTACCACTTTGGCTGCATCCCACACATTTTGATATGATGTCTCATTATTGTCGTTTTCTTGGGTGAAGTTATTAATTATGTCTATGATTTGCTGTTTCACCCAATCATTCTTTAGTATGAGATTATGTAGTTTCCAATTCTTTTTTGGTTTACTTTCCCTTGGCTTTTTGTTGAATGTAATTTTTATTACATTGTGGTCTGAAAAGAATGCATTTACTATTTCTGCCTTACTGCATTTGAGTTTCAGGTTTTTATGTCCTAATATATGGTCAGTGTTTGTATGGGTTCCATGAACTGCTGAGAAGAAAGTATACTCCTTTCTGTCTCCATTTAGTTTTCTCCAAAGGTGTATCATATCTAACTTTTCTAGTATTCTATTCATCTCTTTGACTTCTTTCTTATTTATTTTGTGGTTCGATTTATCTAATTCTGAGAGTGCAAGGTTGAGATCTCCCACTATTATAGTTTTGCTGTCTATTTCTTCTTGCAGCTCTCTTAATTTCCCTTTTAAGAATTTAGATGTTACATCACTTGGTGCATATATGTTTAATATTGTTATTGCTTCATTATCTATGCTACTCTTTAGCAAGATATAGTGCCCTTCCTTATCTCTTTTAATTAGATCAATTTTTGCTTTTGCTTGATCTCAGATCAAGATGGCTACCCCTGCTTTTTTTTTACTTCACCTGAAGCATAGTAAATTTTGCTCCAACTTTTTACTTTTATTCTACAAGTATCTCCCTGCTTCAGGTGTGTTTCCTGTAAACAACATATTGTAGGATTCTGGCTTTTAATTCATTCTGCTAACCACTTCCTCTTTATGGGGGAGTTTACCTCATTCACATTTATGGTTAAAATTACCAGTTCTCTATTACTTGCCATCTTGTTAACCCCTGTTTATGCTTTTCTCCTTCTTTCCCCCTTACCTCCCTTCCCAGTATTAAACTTGTGATCACCACTTGCTTCTCACAGCCCTCCCTTTTTAGTATCCCTCTCCCTGCTTTAGAGTTCCTGCTCCTATCTTACTGCTTTTCTTCACAGTTTCTGTATTCCCTTCCACTTAGCTTATTCCTTCCCTTTTCACGTTTCCCTTCTCACTTTTCAATGAGGTGGGAGAAGTTTCACCATAAATTGAATAAGTCTAAATTTTTTCTCTTAAAGCCAATTCTGATGGCAGTAAGATACCCACTATATTCATCACCCTCCATTCTTTCTCTCAGATATAATAGGTTTCCTTTGCCTCTTTCTGAGATGCAGTACCCCCATTTTACCCTTTTTCTAATACAATGTCCTTTCCACCTCTAGTTTCTAGAACAAGGTATACATGTATTCTTTATACATCTTTATAGCAGAAATATAGTTCCCAAGATTTCGTTTTACTTTTTTAGGTTTCTCTTGAGTTCTATATTTGTAGATCAAAGTTTTTGTTAAGTTCTGGTTTCCTCATCAAAAATAGGTGAAATTCGCTTATTTCGTTGAATGACTATTGTTGGAATCTTTACTAAAGTGTTAAGACATTTCTTTACAAAGTGTTAAAGACATTGGAGTTAATTTAATCTTAGAGTTATTTTGGCCCAGAACTTGAAACAAGATACTAAGTGGAACTGATTGAACAATGCTTGTGTTCACACCTTTAGAGAGCTCAAGTATCTAAGTACTCACACGAGAATTCAGGGCTGGCTTAGTCTGAAATCACACCTCTCTCAGGACCAGAGAGTATTCTGGGAGATAACCCAGAATCCCTCTCCCTCCAGAAGGCGGAGTTAACCTTTGGGAGATCACATAAATGAAGGAAGCTCTTGGAGCAAAAGAGAATTTTTCTCCGGAATATCAACAGGGCTCTGAGACAGAACACCCTGGAAGAAAAGCCTACCTGCCACAGACTGAAGATTGAGAAGCCGCGAGGAGCTCTTGGAGCCAGGTAGAGAGATAGGCCTCAACTAACCGGGCTGAATTTGTAAGGAGAAATAAACGTTTGCATTTTTAGCAGCTGGCTGTGATTTTGGATTAATTATTGATTGTAACTGAGACTAAGGCTGCCTCCAAGAAAAACCATCACAGACTATCTTCTTCCTTGGAAAAAGATGGATCATTTTGGCTGGGTAAGTTATTTTTAATTGAATACCGAGTTCCTTAGCCTTTCAGAATACCATATTCCAGGCCCTTCGATCTTTTAATGTGGATGCTGCTACATCCTGGGTAATCCTTATTGTGGCTCCTCTATATTTGAATTGGGTTTTTCTAGCCACTTGAAGTATTTTTTCCTTTGTCTGAGGGTTCTGACATTTGGCCACTATATTTCTTGGTGTTTTGATTTTAGGATCCCTTTCAGTAGGTGATCAATGAATTCTTTCAATGTCTATTTTGCCCTCTGTTTCTATGACTTCTGGGCAGTTCTCTTTGATAATTTCCTGGAAAATAGTGTCCAGGGTCTTTTTTTCATCATATTTTTCTGGGAGTCCAATAATTCTCAGATTGTCTCTCCTAAATCTATTTTCCAGGTCTGTTGTTTTCCCAAAAAGGTATTTCACATTTTTCTCCACTGTTTGATATTTTTGGTTTTGCTTGACTTATTCTTGTTGTCTCCTCGAGTCATTCAATTCTATTTGTTCAATTCTGATTTTCAATGAAGTATTTTCTTCACTCACTTTTTTTATATCTTTTTCTAATTTTCCAATTGAGTTGTTTTGTTCTATGGAATTTTTTTTTCCATTTCGCCAGTTTTATTTTTTAGAGAGCTATTTTCTGTTTCCAGTTCACTAACCCTATTTTTCAAGGATTTGATTTCTTTATCCACTCTATCTTTAAATGAGTGGGATGACTTCTCCAGACTCTCTTGCCAAGCCTCCCTCTCCTTTTCCCATTTTTCTTCTAGCTCTCTTGTGAGAGCCTTTTTCATTTCTTCTATGAGATTCATCTGTGCTGAGGAACAGATGATCTCCTCCTTTGAGGATTCACCTGGAGATAGTCTGTTTTTAGTCTCCTCAGTGTTTAGAGTCTGCTATCTATCCATATAGAAGCTGTCAATGGTCCTTTTCAATTTTTTGCTCAATTTGTCAGTGAAGAATCAAAGACAAACTACCAAAGAAAAAAAGAAAAAAAAACCCAAATGGAATCTGCTTTTTTGGGGGAAAGCGCTGGGTGATGTTACCGAGCTTCCTCTACAGACTGCGGAGGAGGGGAGGGCAGGGCAGCAGCAAGGCACTAGCAGGACTGTGCTGCGTCTGCGCTTTGAGACTCTGAGAGGGTGCTGAGACACTGTGGGGGAGGGGTGGCCAGATCCTGAGAGACTCCAGCTCTTTGGGGTTGTATTCTTCACCCCTGGTGTTTTTAGCTTCTCTGCTGGGCTACTGACTTGCTGCCAGGGCAAAGTATCCAATCCTGTAGCAAAGGTCTCCTCAATGAGATGGCTGAGATCACACCCCACCCCACTTTGGCCTGCTTGGCTGTTAGCTGCCTGCCCTCAGCCTGTGCCTGATCTAAAACCATCCCCACCCTTGAGAAAAAACAGACCTTTCCTGACGAATTTCAACCATGTCTTCTCTTGGTAATTATTTGTGGGTTTTTTTTTTCAGTCAAGCATTAATTCAAAGGCTTGTCATGAAATGAATTCTGAGAGAAAACGCGGAGCTTACACAGCTGTGTGCCTCCTCTCCACCATCTTGCCTGGAAGTCCCATGAAAATTATTTGTACAAGAACATATTGATGACATAAATTAAGCTCCTTTGACTCTCTATTGAGGTCTTTCCATTGAATCACAGTACTACACTAAAGGAGGATTTGAAATCTACTCAGTACAACAGATCTTCCTATCATTCAGGGTTCCTTAATTCTCTTATTTTACCAGTATATCACTAAAGCAGGGATATACCCTATTCCTAGGATGGCTATCTCTACTCTTTCTCCAGTTTCATATTTTCTTTTATGCTACTTGTTTCATAAAAGTCAATATTAAAATGATACATCCTCTTGGCATTCCCCTTTAGGAAGGCTGCCATTTTAATTTTTATCACTAATTTAAAAAATAATCAATGTAGGAATGACAACCTCAGATTCAAGGTATTCTATAGGTCCATATTAAAATTCTAGCTAACTCATAAGCTCCAAATCAATGGGTTGATCTTGAAATGTTAGGTAATTGAAACAATCATTGCAAAGCAAAGACATTTCCTGAAATAACATAGTTAAGAAGCTCACTTACTGTTAGGTCATTTGGATTCTAGGATTCCATCATATCAACTAATTGGTATTTCTCTAGCATTAAGCTTTTGTTAAAAGCCACAGCAGATGATTTACCTGGAACAATTTCATCTACTCATTGTGCTAACATTTTACACAAGCCATTCTAAGCATTATGGCAGGTCAGTTAAAGTGATGTTAACACTTAGAAAAAAACCAAATATATACCAATAATTTTTTTTTAACTTGCCATGAGTAAATTGGTAAATGAAATTGAATAGTTACTACTTTTTATTATCATCATATTCCTTTTGAAAATTACATGCTTGGCCTTCTTTGTAGTGGCTAGAAACTTAAGTAGATGCCCATCAATTGGAGAATGGTATATGAATGTTATGGAATATTACTGTTCTGTAAGAAATGACCAGCAGGATGATTTCAGAAAGGCCTGGAGAGACTTACATGAACTGATGTTGAATAAAATGAGCAGGACCAAGACATTATTATATATTTTAACAATAAGACTGTATGATGATCAATTCTGATGGACTCTCTTCAACAATGAGATGAACCAAACCAGTTACATTTATTCAATAATGAATAGAACTAGCTATTCCCAACGAAAAGAACTCTGGGAATTGAGTGTGAACCACTACATAGCATTTCCAATCCCTCTGTTTTTGTCTGCTTGCATTTTTGATTTCCTTCACAGATATTGTACATTATCTCAAAGTCCAATTCTTCTTGTGCAGCAAAATAACAGTATGGATATATATACATATATTGTATTTAACATATACTTTAACAGATTTAACATGTATTGCTTTACCTGTTATCTAGGGGAAGGGGGAAGGGGAAGGAGAGGAAAAGTTGGAACAGAAGTTTTTGCAATTGTCAATGCTGAAAAATACTAATGCATATATCTTGTAAATAAAAAGCTATAATAAAAAAAAGAAAATTAGATGCTTGCAAAAAGCATTTCTGGAGAGATTACCTAACGGATTTTAAAATACCTTTTCAACACTGGTTAATTGGCTTCTTAGAAAATCTTCAATTGGACTTAAAAGGCATTTATGCTGAAATCCTTAGCTTACAGTTGAGTCAGTTTATGCCCAGAGAGGTTTAAATGATTTGCTCAAAGTTATACAAGTAGTAATTGGCAGAGGCAGGACTCAAATAAAGATCAGTATATTTTCCATACTCCTATGGAAAATATACTGATCTCAAATATTTCTTTTAATTCAAATGGTCTCTTTAAAAATCATAGCATTTTAGAGCTGGGATTTCCTAATTCTATACATAAGGGAATTGAAGCAGACAGAACTAAATTGACTTGTCCAAGATCACACAGAAAATGTAACAGCATTGTGTCTACTAAATCCCATATCTATTCTCTTAATTTTTTTCTCAATCCCTTTAATTCATTTATAGATGCAACTAAACATTCGGTCAAGAAATTAGATACTACATATATAAATATATACAGGTTTCACGTACCATAAAATATATGGTAGAAAGCAACAATGAAACATTTTTAAATGATATGGCCTAAATCTCTACTTAAGCTTGAAAAAAAATTTCCTCTAGAGCTAAAATTATCCACCTTTTATCCAACCTAGATTTTCTTTTAAAAGATTTTTTGTTTTGTTTTTTTATTCAGCTATCCAATACTTTACTTTAAAAATGTTAGCTGAAAATTTTAGTTTTCCAAATATAATGCTTCACATTAAATATACAATCTCAAGTAAGTTTTAAAAAATAGCTTGGTCTTGTTGTTTTTCTTAATAAATTCTTACTCTCAGAAATGGCCAAGAATTTCTCCATGACATTAATTTTGCCTTTGTGAATCAATTAAAACTATTATTTATACAAATGACCTGTTTTGTTCTTTTCAGACATTGTAAGGAGGCAAGAAAAAGAAAAGGTGTAAGGTTTTCTATCCTTGTTTTAGATTGTTTTTGATGGTTGCTGAGTGAGTGAATGTTTGTATATGCATCTGTATGTGCAAAATTGTTGTAATCATGAAGATGCCCTTTAAAGAGGTGAACTTACAGACCAAGACAGGATTTCTTCCAATGTTTTTTTCAGGACTCTCGCTACCATTAGTCACCAGATCTGGACAGTTTTGGTGATTAACAGTTTGAACCTACAAATCAAAAAAGTATCCATTTTGTGTTGCACTATGGAGGATGTTGGACTTGAAATCAGAATGACCCAGATTCAAATCTAGCTGTGTGAATTCAACATCAACTATATAACCTCACATATTAATTTCCTCACCTATAAATTAAAGGTAATAATAATATTATATATATATATACATATATATATGTATATATAAAACCTATATCATATAGATTTGTGGTGAGAATAAAAAAGAAAATTAAGTAAGGCATGTGACAAACCTCAAAGCCCTTTATTAGTATTAGCTATACTTAGGAATTATTATTCTAGCAGCTTAGTACCACTGTAGACATTCCCTTTCACCAAAATGAGGTTGATGATTTAATACATGAGTTCTAGGGAACTTTAAGGTGCACAGAAATCAAATTATTAATCCCGGGCCATAAGCTAATCAGTGTCAGAGTTAGGCTTTGAATAAAGATCATCTTGAATCTAGTATTGTATTGATTGTGTCATCCTATCTTAATTTTTTTTTGTCATGCCTCCCACTAGATAATTTTTAAATAGCAAAATCATTCTTCACACTGAAGATATTTCAAATAGACATTTTTGGCACTATGTTTCAAAGATGATTCAAGGAAATTTTTGGTGTTTTTCTTCAAATATATATTTCTACATTTTCAAATAAAATATGATATGATATAATATAATGACCATGAAAAGAAACTAACCATTGGTGATGATTCAGAAGCACAAACTACTTTTATTTACTGTGCAAGTCAAACTCTGAGGCTAGTAAAAGTTCTCTAGACCAGGTACTAGAGAAAGGCAGTGATTATGAGATTCTATGCAAAAAATGAGTATAAAAGTCAATAATGTTATAGAGCAGATTGACTCACTGGACTCCCTTCCTGAATTCTGCCATCCAATCAAAAAGGATACTCCTCTATCTTTGTGTCTTTGCACTGTTTGTTGGCTAGCCCCCATTCCTTTTTTTTTTTCCTCAATAAAGCCTTCTTTCCCTTTAAGGCACAGCTCAGTGAACATTTTCTACGTGAACTCTCTCTAGATTCCTCCAACTACTGGTACCATCCTTTCTGAAGAACCTTGAATTTAACTTAAATTTGTAATGTGTATTGATTATATTTATACTATATAAGCTGTCCTTTGTCCTCATCTCTCACATTAGAATATAAGCTCCTTTTGAGCAGGAATTGGTTCATTCATCCTTTGTGTATTAGTATATATTTAGTATATATTAGTATATATATTCATTTTGTGTGGCACATAGTAAGCATATAATAAAAATTGATTGATTTAGCCTGCTGTCATAAAATATCAGAGCTCTAATTTGAATTTGTACTTCCTGACTTCCAGATAAGTATGCTTTCTACTTGATCATATCACTATTAAAAGCACAGATCCAAAAAAGCAAATAGGTTTACCAACTAACATGTTGTATGTAAGCATTTCATATACTGTATGCATGTATGTTTTATAATACATGATCACTTATAGAAAATATAGCAAGAACAGTTAAACAGTTTCATCACAACAGTTTATAATTTAAGTGGCAAGCATAAACATTGATTTTTTTTTTAAACTGCCCTTTGATTTTTTTCTTTTAGTATTTACTTTATTCCCTTTAATAAAGAATGGCAAAAGGGAGACAAACATTTGAACAACATATACTAAGAGGTGCAGAGAAGATAATCAGCTTTTTTCCATCTGAACTGGACATAGAAATATATCAAGGAAGGTTCATGCAATGATATGCAGGATTTTAGGTAGACATAATAAAAACCTTTGTCATAGTGAAATGAAATGGTTTGTAATATTTCTTACCCTTATAGGGAAAAATGATTTAGATTTATCTAGAAGAAGATTCTGGGGTAAATTATTTCTCAAGGTCCCTCAGTTTGCTATGGAGCCTTGACTGTATGAGTGATACTCCCTATCTCATATTTAAACAGATGGTTCTGGAGTACTGGGTATTAGCAGGATATTAGCATAGCATGGAGCAGGTACATACCAATTTTTAAAACATAATTATACTGATAATGACCACAGTGATAGTTGAGCTATAATTTTAATTTGAAGTTGGAATCATGGAACTAAAACATTTTAAAAGTAATGTTTGAAAGCTAGAAATATTTATATTTGATCTTTACCTAAAAATTAAATTGACTTATCAAAAGCAAGAAGGGAAAGAATGGATTGGGATTTAAATGCTGGAGAGAACATCCCTCCAGTGGAAAAATTCCCTTTATAGTAGCAAATTATCAAGGGAAAACTTTGAAATTAAGCGATTTGCCTCAGGCTACTAGTTAGTACTTTTCAGAAGTGGAATCTAGCTCTTTCAGACTCAAGGCACTTTCTGTCTGACTACCTGATGCTGTCTCTCATGTACACTCAATACATTTATTGATTTAAAAATTATTTCTTTAAGAAGATTTTTCACCGTTCCCTCTAATTTCTTTCTCACTTCTTAAAACTTCTTGTCTTCCCGTTACTTTCCTAATACTTAAGTCCTCATTCAAGAATAAGCTATCCAGAGTCAAACCTAAAGAAACAGTTTACATAAAAACCCACAAAGGAAAGATACCTTTACCTGATTTGTTGGACACCCATATGATTGTTTCTGATGAGATATGGCTCCTATTTCCTAAGACAATGGTTAATGGGATCTGCCAGAGATAACTGTAAAATAAAGAATACAAGTTAAGAACACAACAGCAACAACAATACCATTTTCTGAGGGCTTACTTCACATAGAATTTGTATTGAAAACAGGAGATACAAAAGGAATTCAGGCATGTTACAGGAACTAAAAATAAAAAATCAAAAGACTATTTCAAGAAGACTAATGTAATATCTTTTTGCTAGAGGTCTCAATGTGACATACATTTGCTTCTGGGTCCTCAAAAGTTATACCAGTGCATCACAGGGGATTAGCCAGGCTCTATTGAGTTGAAAAAATCTTAAATACAAGTCCAGGAATCGATAATATATAGTTGCTAAATTTAGAAGGGTTAGAGATTTATTCCTTAAATGCTTAATAACCAGTTCTCTGCATATACATGTCAAATATTTTTCATCACATTCTGAAGTACAATCAACAATACAAAAAATCAAACCCTGATTTCTATTATTTGCTGATTTCCAAGGTATACTGAAAAATTTAACAATTTATGCCCCAACTCATCCTTCATGGAGGCTGGGAGGGAGAATACTTTCAGACTTTTTCTATGTATTGATTAGTTGGATTGATTTTTTTTCCTACCTAAAAAAAATATTTCTTTTTGTTTTTATGGGAGAGCTCTCTAAGAGTTGGGAAAAGGATACTGACTGTAATGGCATGAAAAAAAGAAGATACCAATAAAAGCATCCATCTTTTCAAAAAAATTAAAAACTGATTCTTATGAGTTGGTACAAATTGGCTCTAGCATTTCCTCAACATTAGAGTCAGCTATTATTACAATCTGAATTGAAGAGAACCATCCTCACAATGATGAAACAACAGACCCTTGAAGTAGACAATAAATGTGATAGTAGCATGCTAATTTTAAAATTAATTTTTAAGAAGTAAAAATAAACCCAACAATGAAGGCATCAACCTTGTGAATGACAGATTTACATTTTACAATAGTATAAATAAATTTAATTTTCAATGAGTTTGATCAATACCATATATCACTTAGTTCCATTCAATTATTGGAATAAACCAGAAAGAAATTAATCCCTCATCCAGATTGCAGTTCAGAATTCACTTATTGTCTCTCAGCATCAAGAGATGAATTAATACCAATTCTATAAAGTTTCAATAATACTTATTAATTATTTCTCATAACAATTCAGTAAGAAGGGTATTATCTCTGTTTTGTAAATGAATAAGGACATAAAAGTTAAAGTCACTTACATGATGTTACTTCACATTAAGATAAAACCTCAATGGTCAAATTCCTACCTTCTGGATCAAAAAAAAAAAAAACAATTGCCACATTAAGTCTTTTGTCTTGAGGTACAGCCACATCATCTTTGTGGGAAACCATAGCAATTTAATAAAATGTATTGGTAATATTTATAATTACGCTTATTGATTTATAACACATATTAATTACAATACATATTCACACGTATTTGCTTCATTATTAGTCTTCATTAGACCATAAATATTCCATATTGAAATATCTTAGCACCAGTGATATGGTTAGGGGAAAAAAGTTGATTCAGAATCTCACAAAAAATTAAGTGGTATAAAGAAAAAACCTAGAGTAAATACATCATATCCTTTTTTGATGAATATAAATAAGGCAAAATGAAAACTTTATTTCTTTTGTTTTTAAAGAGGCTTTCTAGGCCCCCCAATAAAAGGTCACCTTAAAAAGTGATATCTCAATGATATCTCAGCACAATAAAAAAAAATGGGTCATACCTTTAGAGTAATTTTTCAGAGGTATAGTCTAGGGCAGTAGAATTTGATCCATGCTGCCATTCAGTATTTCCTTATGCTAAAATAATAATAGTGTTTCTGTAATATAAAAAGTCCAAACACAAAATTGTAGGGAAAACCTAAGATTCTTCACCCCTGCTTTCACTATTGCAGAAAGTCAGAACAGAAAGTTTAAAATTCTAAAATAGTATCTTTTATTAGCAAACATTTATTGAATGCCTGGGATAGATACTACATGGCCCCATAGATAGAGCACTGGGCCTAGAGTCAGAAAAACTCATTTTCCTGAGTTCAAATCTGACTTCAGACACTCACTAGTAATATGACCTGACTACACAGTAATTACATCCTTTGTTATCATCCTTTAAAAAACTGGAAGCCCCTGAAGACAGTTGAATGAAGATCTCTGGGTAGTGTGTAGTGAAAGTCAGCCTAAAACAACATAGGGTTATGTTGAAAAGGAGATTAACTTCTGAAAATGAATTATATTTTTACATTTTAAATCTTGCATAAATATTAATTTCCATTTTTAAATAAAAAATTCAAAACATCCAAAGTTTTATTTTCAATTTACTATTCTACTGGAAAAATCTCTAGATGATTTTATTCATGCATGTGTTAGACTTTGACTTAAATGAAAGGTCATTTTTAAACAAAGCAGTGTGACAACAGTCTGAAATTTCTTGAATGTAAACGAAAAAGCATTAAAAAAAAAAAGTGAGGAATGACAGACTTGTGAAAACGCCCCAGAACTTTCAGCTGTCTATGACCAATCTTATACTCTTTGAATAGAAAGAAAATCCAAGGGGCATGAAGAATAGAATTCTTAGACTTTGGAGCTCAAAGAAATACTTCCAGTAATCTTTCAGCTACATTACTTAATAATCTGCTGTTTGTATCACTACCTTCATTTTAAAGAAAGAAGCCAGAAACAAAGAAGTCAACATCCCAAAAGTCTGGTTCACATTTATGTATCAATTGCTTACGTCTAATATTTAGTATATAGTAGAAAGGATGTAGTAGTAGTAGAAAGGATGAACCATCCTTTCCAGACTTTTATTGGCACAGGCCTCACCCCATGTTCAGAATGCATACCTTTCTTTGCTTCTCTAATTAAGAATCCACCGTTTCCTGATCAGAGCAAATCACTATTGCATTTGGTGAATCTTCACTGATCATCAGGTTATCTTTTATTTCTTTTACTTTTTTACATAGAATATTTTTTCTGTTGAATGTGACTGCCCTTTGTCTTTGTATCTTTAACACTAGGACATTGCTTTGTTGGAAAATAAATATGGAAGGGATATCAGAACACCAAGTCCAAGTCTTTCATTTTATAGCTGAGGAAACTGAAGTTGAGAGATTGAAAGTGATTTGTTGAATGTAACACAGCTAATCAATGACTGTAGCAGTATTTAAATGAGAGCTTCTTGATTTTAAGCCTAGAGCTCTATACACTATAACAACTAGCCATTGCCAATAACAAGTCATAAATATTTGTTGAACTGAATTAATAACTACATCACTTCTGGTTATGTTTTGCAAAGATGGAGATTATGAGTATAGGATATTGTACACAATGCTAGATATAGCATAATGGTTTGTTTTCTGAAATATTTTTTCTTTTATTTTTGTCATAAGGGACAAATCAGGAAATAAAGGTGATAGAAAAACAAAATGTTAATAAAATGAAAAAAATAGAAAATAAAAATAATTAATTCTATCATCATAGCAAAAGTTAATACCATGCACTATTTTTATGACATACTTTGTTAATAAGCTAATCACCATTAGTTGGGGGAACTAAGAAGATGGAATGAATTATACAACTCAGTTCAAGATGTACAACAATTTGCAGTATTTCTAGAAGACAGGGGAAGTTAATTTTAGTGCATAATCAATTTTTTGCATTGTATATTAAAGATCCAGAACATTATACAAAGAGGGGAAAATAGATTCTTAGTCATAACTAATCATTTATATTGTTAAAACGTTAGCAGCCTGTTTCCTAAATATCCAGTGAGTTTATGAAGAGAACTATCAAATTCCATGCTAAATTCTTGACTGCAGATATAGAAATTAAAGCACTGGTCTTGAAGTCAAAACACTAGCTATTCAATTCTGGAAGTCTCTTATGAAGGTTTATAGATCTGAAAATATTTATTTTATATAAATGTATTTATATATCTGTATCTATTGTTAGAATATAAGCTTCTTGACTGCAAGAAGTTTCATTTGTGCCTTTTTATTTCTAATGCCTACCTATCACAGTACTTGGCACATGATAATGTCTTTAAGAATGCTTTTTTTGATTGGTTGCATTTATAAGCCAACTTTATATAACATATCAGCTATTGCATAAAGTTTAGGAGGAATCACCTTCTGGGAAAATCCATCCTACTTTAAGATAACTCTAATTGTTAGGAAGTTTTGCCTACCCCCTTTCTTACCTCAAGCCTAAATCTGCTTCCTTGAAGCTTTCATCCACAGCCTCCACATTTACCTTCTAGGCAAAACCTAGAGAGCCAGTCTAATCTATCTTCTCTAATACAGACCTTCTAATGCTCAAATACAAATGTTGTGTTAGAAATGGTTTGAAAATTGTATGGTATGCTCAGAAGTATGTGGAAATGCAATAGAGATAATAAAAATGGTGGGAAGAAAAATGTCAAAGCTGTTACTTAAAATACAAGTAGTTTAATCCCACTTCAGCAACAATAACTGCTAGACTAATCCAAACTCTGAATAGCAGGGACTTGACAAGGCTAGTCACTTTTTTTTTGTACATTCTTTCAAACCGTTTAAATATAAAAAGTTAATTGTTATGGGGTTTTTTGCTTTGTTTTTATTTATGGAATAAAATAAGTATTTCCAACATATGGTATAATTTTAAAAAAAGATGATTACATATGAAAATGCAAAGCTATCATAAAATTGTTATTTAGAAAATATAAAATGTAAGATTTCCTTCTTATGTCAATGATATCAAGAATTTCAACTATAGTTCTTTCTCCTTTCTAGTTAATAGTATCTATTCAATAAAGATAGGGAACCATTTATGTATAGATTCAACACAGCTCCTGCCTTCAAAGATATGAAGGAAATGAAGATTAAAAAAAGATAGCCTTATAAAACTGTAATACAAAAGAGAACAAGAGGCTGACCAAAGACAGATTCAAAATTTTCAAGAGAATAACTTCCAGCTGGGACAGTAGAATAATGAGACATAAGCACATAGACATGCTGTCTACCCCTCTGCCTTGTGGCTTCCTTGGTTTCCTTTAAGTCTCAGATCAAATCTATCTTCTACAATAGATCATCCATCTCCAACTTCTGCGCTAACTGCTCTCACTGTAGTGGCTACCCTTTGAGATGACTTCCTATTTACATCTATTAAATATGAATAGTTAATTGTCATTGACTTCCTCATTAGAATGTAAACGCCTTGAAAGTATACTTATTTAACCATGCTTAACACAGAATCTGGCACATAGGAAGAGTTTAATAAATGCTCTTCATTGTTATAGTTGTTTGTCCTTCTATTCAAAAAGGACAAACAGGGAGATGATGTCATGTCATGCAAGTGAACTGGAATTAAGTGTGGGGTGGGGGAAATGTGCAAGATCACCTGCCTCACTTTTCCCTCCAGAGCCATCTGGATTCAGTAGCCAGATATAGATCAGAAAGATTGCAGATGTCCCTAAATGCAATGAGAGACCTTGACTTTTTTAACCTAAGATCTTCAACAGATCTAAGTTTGACTGAGGTGCCACATATTTTGTGATTAAAGCTAGGTAGCAATTGAAGCAAAGAATATTTTATCTTAACCTAGTTTATACATTCATATGTATATGTATTATGTATGTATATATGTTTTATAAGTAAATAAATCTGGAAGGGGAAGACATTCAGGATTTCTGGCCAAAGCAGAACTGATTGGTATTTACATTCAATCTGAGTCGATCAGGACCCAAACAATGATCAAATGGGATTTGGCCTAGATCTATAGGTAGCCAATCAATGAGAATCAGAGTGGTTTGGATTAAGGTATGATCCTTAAGAAAGAAATCTAGCCAGTAAACCTCAAGATAATTTGGGAGGATTCAGAGATAAGTTCTTGGAGAGCAGGAATTGTTTCATTTATTATATTTGGATAATGTTTGCTGGAACAAAAAATAATTGTAATAGACAATAACTGCAAGTTTTATTTTATCATATATCCTAGGAACTTCTACACAATGGACTGAGAACTCAGCAACATTATCCAAGAGATATCAAATCACCTAATCAAATGTGACCCAGAAACTGTATTTCTACTCCTTGGAATGGCTCTCACAAATCAAACCTGGAGTACAGAAACAGGCTGTAGTTCAGAGAAGGGACATCCAGGAAGAAAAGGCCAAAGGAAAGCATTGAATTTTAAAGTCTGATTTCAGACTACACACTAATAACAATGATAAGAATAAATAAGTCAGGAGTGCAGGCTGTCAAGACAAGATCGAAAGATAGACACAAAGATCAGTGCTGGCAAGAGCTAAGAGTAATAGAGGGGAACAATTATGATAATATTAAGTCAGAACTCAGGTAGAGATTCTGAGTGGAATAGCTTTACATAGAGTATTGCTATCCAGAAATTCCTTGGTACTGAATTAAATTTTACCTCAGCAAGAGAATTGGTATGCTTTTCCTTTAGGGTATTGACCAATCTCCAAGCACAGTGGCTGTGAAAGCTACAGATGGAAGTAAATAGAACAATCTGTCTGGTATATACTCAGTAAAAACATCAAGACAAACTTGTCCAAAAGCATGTCCAATCTGTGCAATTTGCTTCTTATGAACAACTTGTTGAATGAAGTCTGATCTATTTGAGTAATGATTTAAGACCTACTTCTTTCCTAAGCCTTCTTCCAAATTCAGACACAAAAAAACAACCATGAATCTCTTAATTGCTTGCCCTTATACAGCCAATCTTGGAGCTAGTCTACTGGAAAAAATTTTCATTTTTCTTAAAGATAATAAATTATATTTAATGTGAACTCTAAGTCTGAAAGCTATAAGTAGTTCTTAATTTTCAAAGATAAAAGGAGTAAGCATAAATAATCTAATCTAAGCACTTTATTCTATACCTAAATTTCAATCTCTTTTTCTTCAAACCTATTTGCCAAGGCTATTTAGAAAAAGCAGAACTGACTAGACCTAGTGTTTGTTACCTTATCTTTCTCTTCAAGGATTGACTTTTAAAATTATCACTGGAATGATATAAGTGGTAAAAAGGAGAATTAAACAACAGAACAATTTTCAAATTAAATAATTAATCCTCAAGTAATTCATAATTTCACATTTTAAAAGGAGGTAAAGGAAAGAACATACATTTGTTAAGCACCTACTATATGTCAGGCACTAAAATAAACATTTTACAAAATTATCTCATTCTAGCTTCTCAACAATTCAAGGAGTTAATGCTATTATTATCTCCATTTTATGGATAAAGAAGCTGAGGTAGCTAGATGTTAAGTCACTTCCTTAGATTGGTTAAGGTAGTAAGCAGATTTTAACTCCAGGTCCAATGATCCCATTGTGCCATCTAGTTGACTTTTAAATTAAAATCATTTAAATGTATCATCAAATTATTTTATATGCTATTTATATTAACAACAACAAAAGTGGAGGAAAATAGCATCACTCAATACAAAGCAGTTATATTATTGATGTCATTTTGAAAGTAGTTTGATATAATTAGAAAGGAAACCTGATTTGTTCAGTTTTCAATATTTTCCCCTTTTATAATTTGTGGTATGGTTTCTAAGTAAATACTTCAGCAAATTTATCTGCATCAGCAAGAAGCTAAATTTGCATGGCATTATAAATAATAATAATAACCATTTACATAGTGCCTTACAATTCATAAAGCACTTTACAAATGTTAATTTTATATTTGAAAAGTCATTCACATACTGAATTGCTGGCTTTCGAATAAGATGATTTGAATTCACTATTCGTTGGTTAGGCAGTCAACTGAAGTGAGAAACAAAACTAAATTAAATTTAAAAAGAAATCATTATATAATAAAAAAACTATACAAAGTTATAACTCCAGTAATAAAGATCATACGGTTGCCATATTGATTCATCTAAAACAATCATGTTCTACAGTGATAGTAAAAGACAAACAAGAAACAAGATAAGACACATATTCAACTTTCAAAATGTTCAGTTCTTTTAAAAAAGAATTGATACCTGTTGTTTCCAAACTCAGTGGTCCTGACTCTTGCCCTGCTGTCATAAATAAAATGTTGCTGAGTAATGGCAATCATATTGTCAACTGTCCCATTTCCCATAATGGTAATGACAGGATAACCCATCTGGAGAGTCCACTGATCCATCACTTCTTGAATATTTACATATTTTCCATTCTTTCGTAAAGCCTATAAAAACCAAGATTTAAAAAGCAAATTTATTGAAGTACTATTAATAATTAGCTATTGCTAAATATTTACCTCTACAAAGTATATTTTAAATTCAAAATAAGTGACCCAACATGTACTATTAAAATTAATATCCTTTAACCTAAGGAAAGGCTTTCTGCCCATCTCAGGCATAAAATGACTTTGTAAACATTAATGTTTTAATGTAAATGGAAGATAAAGCAGACATTTTATTGTTGGAGCAAAGAGGACTTAGAACATCATTGTTAACTAACTTTATTTTGTCTAATAGAGCAAAAACATTTGTCATTCATATACAGGATGATGTCTGATTTTGAAAAATCTAACAATTCTGCCTTTAATGTGACTGTCACTTCCATATCAAAATCCCATTTCAATGAAAGTGTGGTTACCCTGATGCAAAAGGTAACTATATCATTGTGGGTATTTTGAATATTGAGGGCATAGATGGCATTAAATGTCCTGGACAGAGATCATTTACATAGCAAATAAACAATAAAGGTAGACTGAAGAAAAGGGAAGCAGAAATACTAAAGGGTACTAACAGTTCAATTAAAATTATATAACATAGTCTCTCCTTAACATAACACACATATACACACGTGCACATATGGGTGCATTCACACACCAAAGAATACAACAGTAAGATGTGGTAGCCCATAAGCAAAATATACTTTACCTCTGATAGGGTATTCCACAGATCACTTCTAGCTGCATTGCCATACTTATGAATGGTTAAATAATCCTAAAAGAATATAAATCAGTAATTACAATTCACAAATCAAATAATTACCAAGTCAACAACTGAAAGTCATTTCTTAATTTGATTAACTATTTCCAGTTGTAGGAACTGCATATTTTGTATTACAAAGAGGGAGAAACAAAGATACTGATATTTTCTTAAGAAATTTAAATTAGTATTTAAAGTGATGTTGAAATTCACCTATAACATGTTCTAAATTAATTTTTCAAATAACACTAATTGTTTTTTAAAATGTGGGCAAGGAAGACCATAATTCCTTTTAGACACATTAGCGTGCTTAGTATTTTCCATATGCCACATACCATCTGCCATTTTTCTTCTTTTGTATAAGCTGTCCCTTGTTGTTGACATACATTTCCAGTTCATAGAATCTCTAGTTTCCTTCAAAGTCCAAATCAACAGTAACCTCCTACAGGAAACTTACCAAAACACATGTAATATGTATTTATTATATTTTAAGCACTGGAACAAACTATCCTGATCCTAGAAGTTGCTAGTACTTTTCTGTAAGAAACTAGCTATATTTATTTTGTATTTAATCATCAATATATATGCTATCATTCCTCAACTTTTCCCAAAAGAATGTAAACTACTTAAGGGCAGGGATTTCTTAGGGTTTTTGTTGTTGTTTGTTGGTTTGTTGGCTTTTGTTTTTGCTTGCATCCTTAGCAACTAACAGAATTATTTCCATATGATAGATACCTCATAAATGCTTCTGGAATTAAAGGGAATTTAATTTTAATTTGCAAAAGCTTAGTATAGTACCTGGCAGAAAGCAGGAACCTAATAAATATTTGTTGACTAATTTATAAAAAGTAAAATAAAATCCCTAGTGGAATCATTTTCTTTATTGTAGCAGGTCAACTTATAGCTGATATAAAGGACCTGTTGGCTCTACAGAAAGCTGCACCTGCTCTGAAATCTTTAAGGGAGAAATAAAAAGCCCATCTGTCTCTCATCTTGAAACCTCAAAGAAAAGTATTTTCCTTAGGAAAAATGGAGAAAAGAGAACTCAATCAACTGCAATATGTTAAAATGTTTTTCTTTCTGAGACATTAATAGATCTATATTTACAAGAAATGGAGAATTTAAAATGAAATAGCATTTCTCTCCATCCCTCTTCTCCCCGCCCTTCACTCTCTCTTCTGTGTGTGTGTTTCATTCTGTGTGTGTGTTGTATGTGTGTGTGTGTGTGTGTGTGTGTGTGTGTGTGTTTTACTATTAGAATCCCTGGGTCACACAGTGAAGATGGCAGAGAGATACCAGTTATCTGAGCGTAAAAAAACATTAAATCAAGCCTCTAAACAGATTCTGGATCAACAGAGTCTATACAAACACAGAATGAAAAAAAAATTCCAGCTTAAGATAACTTAAAAGTACTTCAGAAAAGTTCCCTCTCACTTGGAGAAAAAGGGAGTCAGCAGGATGCTCTTAATCATAGCACAGATAAGCAACAAAGGCCCTCTGACCTAATTCAATAAGCCAGTGACACAAGAGACCAATGATGGAGCCTCCTGCCAGAAGGCAACAACAGGCAGGATGAGGCCAAGCTACCCCATTGCATTGAGCAAGCTACCAGCATCTGAGACCTCAGTGCTCAAAGTAAGTGACCAGCCCCTGGCCCCTAGCACAAGAAACTTGGGACAGTACCTCCTGTACCCCAGAAGCAGACCTCAACTTTAAAAGCCAAATAATAGACTAAAAATGAGCAAGAAAGGAAAAAGAATCTTAATCACAGAAAGCTACTATGATGACAGAAAATATTGAAACAAGTATTGAAGCCTACATGCAAAAACTTAACGAGAGATGTGAATTGGTCTCAGACCCAAAAAAGCCTTCTTGGAAGACTCAAGAATTCAAAAAGGATTTTAAAAGTCAAGTAAGAGAGATAGAAGAAAAAATGGGAAAAGAAATGAGAGGTATGCAAGAGAGAGTAAATAGCTTGGAAAAGAAAGGACAAAATTTTACTGAAGAAAACAGTTCCTTAAATAAAATTGTCCAAATTTGGAAGAAAAAGAATTCATTGATGAAAACAAATTCTTAGAAAGTAGAATTAGGCAAATGGAAAAAAAGTACAAAAATTAACTGAAGAAAATCATTCCTTAAAAATTAGAAAAACAAAAGTTAATTATTCTATAAGATATCAAGAATAAGTCAAACAAAATCAAAAGAATAAAAAAATAGAAGAAAATGTAAAATACCTCATTGGAAAAAAAAACTGGCCTAGACCAGAAGAGAACTATATCTTTGTTAAGGCAGTCAGAACAGGTATAGATGGACAGAAGGTGTGGTTATAAGTTGATTTTGAAGTGATGATATATAAAAAATTAAGGAATGGAAAAAGAATTGTACTAGAAGAAGAGGAAAGGGGTGGATGAGCATTGCTTGAACCTTAATCTCATCAGATCTGTTCAAAGTGGAAATAACATACATACTCAATTGGGTTTAGGAATTTGTCTTATCTATAGGGAAATAGGAAGAGAAAGGAAAAAGAAAAGGGCTGGAATGGATAGAAGGGAGGACAAAAATAATAGGGGGAAGGGGAAAGAAAAGAAAGGAGATGGTAGAAGGAAGGACAGATTGAGGGAGACAGTAATCAGAAACAAAACTAGTGAGGATCTATATCAGATTGCTTGTCCTCTTGGGGATGGGGAGGGAAGGAGTGAGAGAGGGAGAAAAAATTTTGAAATCAAAATTTTATAAAAGTGAATATTGAAAACTATCTTTACATGTGATTAGAAAAAAATACTGATAATTTAAGGAGGGCAAGAAAGAATCCCTGGTTAGAAGGCCTTGTCCAGCTGTGACCAATCTAATTGGAAATTTATTCATCTTTAGATTATATGACTGATTTTCCATTGCTCCCCTTTCAGCCACCAAAAGACCAAAAAACTGGAGGATTGGAAATGGACCAATTTATCAAAGGTAAATCTCTAAAGGTACCCTCTCTACATTGGCTTTGAAGTCTCTGAGCTTCTCTGCAGAGGACAGGCTCCCTCTTATAAAAATAATATGCATTTGATTCCAGAGCTATAACCTACAAACTAATATCCCATAAAGAAACTCAGTGCTGAATTTGTTTCATGTGCAGCCAGTTTGGGGCTGAGGCCTTATTTTTAGCCATTAAGTCTTTACTTTGCACTATGAGTACCATCTCTCCTCACTCCCTTTCTGCAGAGCCAGCATTTCTATCATTATGATTTTGACATTTAGTTATGGCTGTTAGATATACAATTTTCTGACTTCAAAGGGAAGAAGGAAATTGGAAATAGTATATTTGATTGTAAATCAGAGCTCTCTGCTTCTTTGGAAATGTTTATCATCCCTCTCTACCCAGTGGCAGTAGGCAAAGTCCTATTTATATGAAGATAGAAATGAAACTGGAAGAATTTCCTCTTAGTGGGGATCTGTGTAGCATGGGATATTTCTGGTATAATTCAAATTTGCTAAGTACATTTTCTGTTGTACAAATTCTAGCACAGGGGATAGATTCTGTATTTGTCAGTCATTCATAACACCACAAGGAATAACTCTCATTTCATCATAGGCTGGAGAAACCAACTCCCAATGCTGACTTGGGTAATTGCACATGTCTCAGCTGAGCAATGTCAGAAAAATAATATTGTCAAAGAAAAGACAATACCATAGAAATGCTCCAAGCCTCCATTTAGAATATAGAAATGACACATAAAAAGAATTTAACACAGAAGCCAAAAGTTGCATTTAACTTGTTGCTGAATTATTTATTAGTTCATTTTCTTTCTACTGATCTTTATTTGCCATTTTCATAATCAGAAATATTGGGTTCTTGGAGTATTCACCTAGAGTAGAATTTTGAAGCTTGTGTTGTTTCATGGCCCTCTTTGACAGGGGTAGGAAAGGGAAAGGAAGAAAAGAAAAAGAAAGGAAAAGAGAGGAGAAACAAAAAGAGGACAGGCTAAAAAAAAAGACACTGATTTAACATTCTTTCACAATGGAGATGAAAATCCTTCATTATCAAATCTAGAGAGATTATTTCCATTAATTTAAATTTAATCTTTCCTTCCAAAGCCACCAATTAATTTTAACTCTGTAGTCATTTCTTGATTACATCAAACTCTATCAAAAAATAAAACGAAATGAATGTGTGCAAATTTTTTTAAGGAAATAACCTAAAACATGGCAGTGGACAGCACTTATTGCATTGATAATAATTATTTTGAAAATTAAGTAATACTGATGGCAACAAGCAGTATACTGTATCATATTATTATATAACTGAAGGCTAAATTTACAAACACTAATCAGAGCTGATATGGAATAGTGGAAGTGGATAGAGAAATGGCTTTACAGCTAGGATGACCCTGATTTAAGAACCGCCTCTGACACATATTGGGCTTGTGATCCTGGGTATGTTACAATATCTTAGTACCCCAAGTCACTAGTAAAAGAAGGTCCAGTCCCTATCTGTATTTTTACTTCACTATTTGGAGCTGTGTTCAGTGTAGGAATCTGTTGTCAGGAAGAAGTAAGTTCAAATACCATCTATTTACTAGCTGTGTGACCCTAAACAAATTATTTCATATTTTTTTACCTCAGTTTTCTTAACTACAAAAACCCAGAATAGTAATAGCACCTATATGGCAGACTTGTTTGTGAGGATAAAATAAGATAATAGATGAAAATTCATAACACAATGTCTAATACATAGTAAACACTAAATAAATGTTTATTCCATCCTTCTTTTCCCACAAGTGTCATAGAGGCCACCATTTCAACATTGAAAAACACTCTATAGGAATTAATTTAGTAGTGGGTTCAGAACTGGAAGATATCTCAGAAATCATCCCAAACAAAAGTCCTGAGAGATTAAGTAACTTGCCTGAAGTCATACACAGAGATAATATCAGAGTTGGGTTTAGAATAAAGGTCCTCTAAATCATAATCTAGCATTCTTTACCAGAATACCATGCTGCTTCATACTGTGCACTCAGGTGGATGGTTAGCTTTCTCATTTATATGCCCAATATATCATTACAAATTTGAAAATCTACTGGCCATGACAAAGCATACAATACCCACACATACATTCATGTGTAAATATATATGAGTATACACACACACACATATGTGTGTGTATACATATATATATATATATATGTATGTAGCTATGTGAAAATATATATGAATTTATATTTATAATATAAATAGATGCTTATAGCTGCCATATAATCAATGAAGTCTACCTTAATGGATACTTCTATTCTAACCCAGAGAACTGCATGTTTTCATTGCTAATAATCCCTTGCTTTATTTGGCTGTCATTAACTTAAAGTCATCAGAATTTCATGAGTACCAACCAAGAATAATGATATTTTCTCCACACCTCATTGCCTTGCATTGATTTGCATAGGCAATTTCTACCCTGATAATTGGAACCAAACATATCATGCTGTAGCTTACTTTATGGAAAACAGCAGTTAAATAGTAATCAAGAGAAGTTTATCTTTATCCAACTCTAATCCTAGCTAATCTTGAATTTATATCACAAGATGAACAGGAAGTTGACTCACTTGATCACTTTCAAAAATGAACTCAATTATTTTGCGTTTATATCAGACATTAAAAATAGGCCTTTTTTTCATAATTTCATTTCCCTGCTGTTGATTCATAACAATATGAATGATGTTACTAGTTTCAAATAATTAAAACAATATTGTTTTTAAAAGAAAAGGCAATACTCTTATATACAAGTTATTTCAATTGTTACCGAACCAATCAATGTTATCTGAGGGATTCATAATTGTAGCTTTATGTTATTATTTTAGGAATAATAAATGGAAAGGGAAAAAAGTCATTTGCCAGGCATATAACATGTAGCAATGAAACAAAAAAGAATCTAAGATATTTAAAATTCTAGTATTTAAAAACTGCAAAAATCTGGACATCAATGACAGAAATGAAGTTTAGAACATTTCACATCTTATACTAAGATAAGCTCCAAATAACATGACAGAGACATAAAGTGTCATGTTATTTAAACAAAAAAGAAATTGCCTTTCAGATTAGGAAGAAAGGTACTGACTAAATAAGAAAGAGATAATATCAAAGATAAAAATGAAAAAAATTAAAATATGTAAAAGTAATATTTTTGTAAAAATTAATCCAACATAACTAAAGTTAGGGAAAATAAATTAAGTGAGAAGTTTTTTTTTTTGTTGCATTAGGTTTCTTTGATAAAAGTATCATTTCCACGCTATCTCAGGAACTGATTAGTATTTTGAAAATTGAACATTATACCCCAATCAATAAGGAAATCTCTAGGGGGAAAAGTTAACATAATCATCTGAAAAAATGTTCTAAATTGCTAATAATTAGAGAAATGCAAATTAAAGGAACTCTAAGATTTTGCCCACCAGATGAAAGAGAGCTGATGATTAATATGCACAGTGTGAAACACATTTTTGGATGTGGCTAACAATAAATATTTGTCTTGTTTGACTATGCTTATATGATAGTGTTTCTACATTTTCTTTTTATTTTTTAAAAAGGAAAGGAAAAAAATTAATGCTTGGTAATTGGAAAAAAAACTGAAGAATGAGGCTATTTATTTATATAATATAAGAACAATATCCTAGAAAAAGTTAATGCAAATTTTTTTATTTAAAATGGATGCTTATTCAAATAAATTGCATGTGTTAATAAAAGAGCTGAAGGACAATTTGTAGTTTTAACTGTTCTAAGATCAAGATGAGAACAAACAGATGTAAAATGGAACAGATCTGCCAGCACTTCTATAATAACTCACATTCTCATTGTTCCTGACAGTGGAACTACCATATTTTTACTAGAACATGAGAATATTTAATAAGTTATATAAACAAAAGAAAATGGCATTCAAGATAATGAAGTCAGGAAATCCATTCGGGGGGGGGTGGGGAGAACCTTAAGGCACTTAAGGACTTATTTTCTTTTTCTTTTTTTTTTTTTTGGTTTGTCCTTCATTCTATATATATATATAAAATTTTTATTGACAGAACATATGCCTGGGTAATTTTTTACAACATTATCCCTTGCACTCAGTTCTGTTCCGACTTTTGCCTTCCCTCCCTTCACCTCCTCTCCTAGATGGCAGGCAGTCTTATACATATTAAATATGTTATAGTATATCCTAGATACAATGCATGCAGAACTGAACAGTTCTCTTGTTGCACAGGGAGAACTGGATTCAGAAGGTAAAAATAGCATGGGAAGAAAAACAAAAATGCAAACAGTTTACACTCATTTTCCAGTGTTCCTTCTCTGGGTGTAGCTGTTTCTGTTTATCATTGATCAATTGGAACTGAGTTAGATCTTCTCTTTGTCAAAGAAATCCACTTCCATCAGAATACATCCTCAATACAGTATTGTTGTTGAAGTGTATAATGATCCCCTAATTCTGCTCATTTCACTCAGCATCAGTTCATGTAAGTCTCTCCAAGCCTTGCTGTATTCATCCTGCTGGTCATTTCTTACAGATAATATTCCAAAACATTCATATACCACATTTTACCCAACCATTCTCCAATTGATAGGCATCCATTTATTTTCCAGTTCCTAGTCACCACAAAAATTTTCCAGTTTCTAGTCACCACAAAAAGGGCTGCCACAAACATTTTGGCACATACAGGTTCCTTTCCCTTCTTTAGCATTTCTTTGGGATATAAGCCCAGTAGTAGCACTGCTGGATCAAAGGGTATGCACAGTTTGATAACTTTTTGGGCATAATTCCAGATTGCGCTCCAGAATGGTTGGATTCATTCACAACTTCACCAACAATGCATCAATGTCCCAGTTTTCCCACATTCCCTCCAACATTCATCATTATCTTTTCCTGTCATCTTAGCTAGTCTGACAAGTGTATAGTGCTATCTCAGAGTTGTCTTAATTTGCATTTCTCTGATTAATAGTGATTTGGAACACTCTTTCATATGAGTGGAAATAGTTTCAATTTCATCATCTGAAAATTGTCTGTTCATAAGGCACTAATTTTCAATTAAAGGAAAGAACTATCTTAATAGTACAAAAAGTGTTCTTAAATCATCCCCTCTCCTCCCCCAAAATTCCTTCTATCAAGGGTCTATGAGCATATTGTAACATCTTTGATCAATGTATGAGAATAGGAATAGTAAGACTTCCATTTATAACAGTCTATAGTGAACTATATATCTTCCTATAAATCATGTTGCTTGAGAGATGTCAAATACAAGATCATGCTATGCTTAATATATCGATTAAAAATGTGATTAAATAAGATAAGACATTAAAATAACTTAGTCAAGCAACTTCAAAAGCTTCTGCTCTGATATCTTATTATGTCTGAAATATGACACATTCTCTTGGGTTATAGCAAAAGAATGCAAATTCACACAGATTCTACCAAGACAGGAAATGTGTAAGTATGGGTCGCATCAACAAATCATGTTTCTTTCATCTAAGAAGAAACATAGATAAATAATTTGAGATCTAACACAATTAACAAAACTGATAAAAATGCATGATTCATTTTAATGGTAAGTTATTCCCAAGTCATTTGAGGCAACCTTTTGCATGAAAGGAAAGGCTATGACATGTTTCTTTATAACAAGAAAAGAAAGTTGTGGAAAAGTTATAAAACACTCAGACCAGGATTCCAGTCTCAAAGTTAGTACTATAACCTATCAGAGATGAAACTAATAAATAATAATAATAACTAATGCACCAAAAATGTGTGTGTTATGTTAATTAGGAGGAAAGTGCATCAGTTATGGCAAGCCAGTATCCTAATTTCTGTCCAGACCAGGGCAGTATCCAGAAAGAGGGGGACTAAATGTGGATCACAACATAGTATTTTCACCTTTTTTGTTGTTGCTTGCTTTTTTTTTTCTTTCTCATTTTTACCCTTTTTTGGTCTGATTTTTCTTGGCAGCATGATAAATGTGAAAATATGTTTAGAAGAATTGCATATGTTTAATCTATATTGAATTACTTACTGTCTATGGGAGGAAAATGAGGGGGAGGGATGGAGAAAATTTGGGACACAAAGTTTTGCAGAAATGCATGGTGAAAACTATTTTTGCATATATTTTGAAAATAAAAAGCTATTATTAAAAAAAAAAGAAGAGTAGTAGCATGAGAGTGGTACAGGAACAAGGCAATAAGATGGAGTAGAGGGAAGCACAGGACAATATCTGAAATGATTTTCTAGAACTACATAAATGGCAACACTATAAATCACAGGAACTTTATGCTATTCTGGGATAGAGGGCTGGGAGGGAGACAGGGGCTCTTTAAAGCATGGTAAGTAATTCTCAGATTTTTGATTCTATATGGACTCCATGTGTTTTCCTCTCACTTGTAGACTTGACTTGTAGTCAAGAGAAATAAATACATCATTGGGAATAGGCAGCAGCCTATCAGAAGGAGTAGTTTCATAATATTCTATCAAACTTTTGAGCTTTTTTAGCTATTTTTGAAGGGGTAGAGTGGATGGTGGGTTCTACCATAGTATTATAAGTAAAAAGGACAGTATAGTTCTTTAGGATCATATAGAGTGCTGGAAAGAAAAAGGAAGATCCTGATGCTGGACAGGCTTGAGCATGAGTCTCTTTTCATGTGTCCTTTGCTGCGATAATAAAACCTGTTCTTTTCTTAATGTCTTTTGAGAAGAAATGAAAATGAGGAAAGCGTGCTACCATAATGAAAGTAAGAATACTAAAGTTCCATCTAGGGAAATGAGCCAGAACCCAGAAGTTCCCATGTTCTTCTTAGGTTAGAGCAAATGACGTTAAGAAGCTAAGAGTTCTCTGAAAAGTATAGAAGAGAGTTTTTGATTTTAAAAAAAAAAACATATATGAGAGGGTATGGAAGGGAAAACCATGGTAGGAGGGCTTGCATGTATGAAACAACCCTCTGTAGAAGATCCAGGGATGGTCTGTAAATCGGGAAGATCATGGGTTCAAATCTCACCTCTGACACATTCTAGCAATATGACCAAGGGGAAGCCATTTAACCTCTTAGTGCCCTAGGCTTTCTTAAAAATTACAGAAGAGTTGCCCTATATATCTCAGTGAAGGGATACTTAGTACCATGAGTTACTAGATAATCACTGGACTGCACAAAATCTACTCAGACACAAACATACACATGAGCATATATACATAGATATTTTGGACAGCTTGTGGATCTGAATAATGAACTCAACTCACAACAATTTAGGAGACTGCTGTTGTTGCTGCTGCTGTTGAGTCATTTCAGTTCTATTTAATTCTTCATTACCCCATTTGGGTTTTTCTTAACAAAGATACCTGGAGTTGTCTGCCATTTCTTTCTCTAGTTCATTTCACAGAAGAGGAAACTGAGGCAGAAACAAGTGACAATCAGATTCACACAGCTAATATCTATCTGAAGGTGAATTTAAACTCAGGCCTTCCTAACTCCAGGTTCTACACACTATGTCATCTAACTGCCCTAGGAAATTAGGCATACGGTATTTGCAAGGGTACAATCCTTTCTATGACCCCATATATTTTCATGAAGATACCTCTGGCAAAGCTGTATGGCTGGTAATCATGGAACATCACTACCAAATGAATCAAACCTCCTCATAACCCAACAATTTTTCAGTGGAGTTCAGATAGAAACAGTCTTGAATCAAGTCCTTCTCCTGCTATTATTCTACTTTCATATTTAATGTTGTAAATATTATTGTGCAAATGAATAAAATTACTTTCATTATATGAATAAAGGTATTGGCATATAAGCTCATCCTCTGCAGGCTTAATGTAAATACATTGTCCAATAGCAGATAAGATATTGGGATTCATAGATGTCTTCTACTCTGACATGGTTTTTATATCTTCTGTTATATGTCTTCCTATTTTGAAAGCATTTTATTCCATGTAGTTTAGAGATTAAGAATTTGTTTTTTGTTCAGTCATTTCAGTCATGTCTCATATGTTGCAACCCTATTTGAGGAGTTTTCTTGACAAAGATACTAGATTGGTTTGCCATTTCCTTCTCCAGTAGATTCGGTTCAGATTGACAGGCAACCCAGAGATTATGTGACTTGTCCAAAGTAGGAAATGTCTGAGGATGCATTTAAACTCAGGTAAATGCTCTATCCACTGAGCTACCAGCTGCTTCCATTGAATGTTAAAATTTTTATATTTATGTATACATATTGTTACATTATGACAATTAGGATTATTATTGAGAATATTAAAATTATGAATGTTTGGCACTAAAAAGTGTTTTTAGGGATCAGTGTTATATCTGGGAAACTTTGGATTTATAACAAAGGTTCCATTCCAAGTTTATGAGTTTGATTCTGAAAGATTTTTCTAAATCTGTATTTATAATAAAAGGATTTGTTTCTCAGATAATGAAGGGGAGTGAGCAGCTGATGTATAATCAAGCAACTAGCTCATATCTAAGAAGACATTTGATAATTACTAAATTTTTATACCTTATAGTGTATTCCTGGGAGAATAAAGGATATTAAGACCTCGAGTGCTCTAATCTATAAGGTCTTGAAGAGTCAGACATAACTGAATAAAAACACAACAATGATGTTGCATAGCTTTCCTCTTCACACTCATGAAGTCCCAGGCTACCTCTGCACTTCTGCCCCCAGCAGCATTCTTCTCATTCTAGCACCACCTCTAATCCCTAAAGCTTCTTGCTATGACTGATAACTTTCTTTCTGAAGCTATATTTGAGGGAACACTAACACTAGTAATCATGCTATCTTCAAACTCTGATCAGCCCTTGGTATCCCAGACTACTTCATCCCTGGGCATAGAATCCAGTTATCTCCCTTTTCTTATCTTTTTGTTCCCCTCTATGTGTTGTCTTCCTCCTTTAAATGTAAGCTCTTTGAGAACAGGGAGTTTCTTTCTGTTTATATTTGTATTTCTAGTGTTTAACATAGTGCCTTTCATGTACAGATAATAAGCTCTTGCTTAACAAACCTGTCTCTGTTTCTGTGTGTGTGTGTGTGTGTGTGTCTTTTTCTGTCTCTCCATTTCCTCATAATCTACATTGATCATTCATGTCAGGGCTCTTTAAAAATAACAACTTTTCTATAACTTCCAGTGGCAAAGGACTAGTTCTAAATTTCCATCACCTCCATCCTCTAAAAATAAATTCATCATAGTCATTGTTTTGATGTACTCTTGGCTAAATTGCAATTTTCCTCTTCACTCATACCAACCAATGATGTCCCAGACTACCAATCTGCTTCCACCCCCAGCAGAATTCTTCTCCATTCCCTTTGGCCTCTTGCTTGGATTGGCAACTTTCTTTTTGAACCTTCATTTAAGGAAGTACTCATATACCATGAAAGGTACTTTTCTGTTACATCTTTGAATGTTGTCTATTCGATAAACTCCATACATGGCTAAATTGCTTTCAATTACATTTGACAAATCCATTAGCAAATCTCTTATCAGCACTGACTACTGTTCAGTGAACTGATATCTGTTAATTTAAAAAATATCTTTAGAGATTTCTGACCTACGTGCTCTTGTTTATCATTCTTCCTCCTACTTTTTTTTTTTTTTTTTCCTAAGGCAATTGGAATTCAGTGACTTGCCCAGGGGCACACAACTAGGAAGTGTTAAGTGTCTGAGGCCAGATTTGAACTCAAGTCCTCTTGACTTCACTGCACCACCTAGCTGCCCCTTTCCTCCTACTTTTTAAAAAAGAAATGTAAATCCTGTACGGGTTTTTGTTAGGCTAATTGATGCTATGATCCATTTTTAGGTCAAAAGTACACTTTATAATTGGAATCAAATAGATTTTAAGTGCTTTTTCTATTCAGCTTTGATTTCAAGATATATTCAGTCACAGTCATCTCTTTAATGTCTTTATGTTGTGTGTATCTGTCTTGGAGGAGACAAGTGTATTTATACAAATCACTTTCACCCAATGGTTCATTAGTGGTCTACCAGATTCAAATTTGTTGCCTATTTTTTCTATCATTACATAGTATATATCAAGAATAGTACACTTAACAAGCTCAAGAACATTGAAGAAAGAATCTATAATAGTTGGGTTTTTGGGGAGTTTTTCATTGTGTTTTTCATCAGAGCCTGATACAATAGCTAGATCAATAAAAGATTTTAAAAAGTAGATCCTTGATGATCTTATATAGTCACCCCCAAAACACTACATTTTATATCAATTGTTCTTAAAATTATTATTTTGCTGATGCAGCTTATCAAACATCAGCTTTCTATATGGGCATTGAATATTCTGCTGCAGTGGTACCAAGCCAAAAAAGTTCTTGAATATGGACTTAGAAAACATTAAATTAATATTATCAATATTGTACCAAATTTTTATTTATTTTGTTAAACATTACGTAATTACATTTTAATCTGGTTTGAGCTGCAACCTGGAACTCTGAGGGCATTTGCAGGTCAATAAATTTGACATCTCTACTCTAGAGGACTCAATGTATGCTCAAGTCTATTTTTTTTGTATTTAAATAAGACATGAATAAGTCAAGAATATAGAAATGAATGAAAGGATTTACAAACATCAACAATAATAATGTAAATATTATTACTCTTTCAGACAGTTTGCTCACTAATTACTCAATCAATACTAAGTTACTCTTTATAGTAATACTTTTTATATTCTTCACATTTACTTCCTGTTGTATATTAATGTTATATACTCCAGTAGAATGTAAGGAACTTGTTTGCCCACTTAACATTTAAAAATTTCTTCAATTTATTTAATTCACACATTTTACTATTTCCAGACACAATGGTTTCTGTGACTGTTATATTGCTCTATATTCCATCTCCACATGCTATCTGTACATTTGTATATGCTATCTTCCTGGCCTAGAATTACCTTCTTACTTGCCCATCTCTATGGGTAAAATCCAACTCTTCTACTAAAGTCAAGATTGTGTGCCATCTTTTCCATGAAACTCTCCCTGACTCTCCAGCTAAAAGTCATGCTCCTCCTTTCATAAATCTATTAACTTCTCTGCCTGTCTATGTACTTAGAACATTCTAATTTGTATTATAATTATTTGTGTCCACATATTACTGATTCTGCTAAATCTTAATAAGCAACTTGAGGGCAGAGCTATATCTTTTTTAATCTTTTCCAAGCGCCTTGCACACAGTAGATACCTAATATTTTTGTTTGATGTTAATTTTGCATCTAAAATATTTATATTATGATGCATTTCAATTTATCAAGCTATTAAGTATAGTTCTGTTAAAGTAAATCAAATTTCCCAATATATTTTCATTATAGATTTGGATCTGTACTGCTTCCTCTCAAAGTAAACCACAAGGAACACTTCATTTAGGCTAGATATCTGTTCAGAGCCTTTTAAAATTTCTTTTTCACCAGCAATTCAGCTCACTTGTTTTCTTCCCTCTTAGGCCACTGCAAAATGATGGCTAGGTTTGTAATTTTCCTCCTTGACCCAGTTTTCTTTGTAACAATCAAAGAAGCTATCTTTAAGATTTCTGAAGGATTTACAACTACAAGTAGATCCAATTAGTGCCTAATTCAAAGTTAAATTTTGTAAAATCCATTAACTGATTCCATAATTCTAATTTATCCTCATAATTTAAGTATCCTCATAAAAATGAAGATACTTAAGAAGATTCATTATTGACACATAATTGTCATTATTTACTTTTGGGGCTTATTGAGGATACATTATTTGGACTTATTTATATCATACCAACAAGACAGTGCCACCAAAGCCCTTCTCTGTCTGGGGGCTATCATTATCTTCATACAAAAGCGAAGAAAATAGATCTATTCAGCTTCCTATACAAGGTAGAAACAGAAGACAGAGAAATTATGTCCTCTTCCCCTGGACTTCTCTTTTTTCCCCATCAATTCATCTGTCTGGGAGAAGAGGAGGGTTGGAAGAGGCTTAGGGCTCAAAAAAAGAAAATATTAAAAGTCATTATTTAATAGTTTTTGTTTTTGTTTTTTGGAAATAACATCTAACCTTCAAAGATTTAAAGTGGGAAGTATATGGAATTTCCAATGTAACTAGGATAAAGTGGTTATCCTTTTTGTGTCATGGATCTCCTTGAAAGTTTGATGAAATCTATGAACTCTCTCTCAGAATGATGGGGTTTTTAAATCCATAAAATAATATTCACATGATTACCAAAAAAATCCAATTATTGAAAAATAATATGGCAGAAACTAGGCAGTGACCAATATCTAACACTCTATACCAAGATAAGGTTGAAATGGGTTCATGATAATCTACCTCTCAAATCTGTGGAGAAGGAAAGAATTTATGGCCAAATAAGAACTCAAGTACATTGTAGAATTCAAAATGGATAATTTTAATTATATTAAACTAAAAAGGTTTTGTACAAACAAAACTAATGCAGATAAGAGTAGAAGGTGTAATGCTGGAGAAACTGAGGTAAGATAGAGATTAGAGAGTTTTTAATATTTTATTTGGATTTCTGAGAGGGAGAGATTTTCTGGGAACAAAGGATCCATTGTGGTCCCAGAGCTGATGTCACAAGGCATTTTGCAGCAGCAGCATCAAATATGAGATTCCAAGGAATTATATATGTTTCCATAGATCAAGGTAGGCAAGGGGGTGGAGTCTGAACATTGTTATATAGCAGGAATTTCCAAGGACAGACCATCAATCTAGTTCTGACAGGGTGGGGATAGGACCATAGGAGCTGGGAAGTCTGAACTCCCCCTTATCTTGAGATTACACGTTTGTATTTTTTAACCTTAGAGTAGCCAGCCCTAATTTAGATCAGTCCTAAAGGTCAGGGGAAGGAGGGGTTGCAACCAGGGGGATTGAGGAAGAACAATTCAAGGAATTGAAGCAGAACAATTTAGGGAAACTGAGGCAGGACAATTAGGGAAATTAAGGCACAACAGGAAAGCAGAAAACTGGGAAAAAATCTTGACATCCAAGGGTTTGATAAAGGCCTTATGACTCAACTACATAAGAACAGAAGTCATTCTCTAATTGATAAATGGTCATAGGATATGAAAAGACAATTTTCAGATGAAGAAATTAAAATCTTTTCTAATCACGTGACAAAATGTTCTAAATTGATCAGAGAAATGCAAATTAAGACAACTCTAAGGTACCACTATATACCTCTCAGATCTTGGCTAAGATAACAGGAAAAGATAATGATAAATATTGAAGGGGATGTGGGAAATCTGGGACACTAATGCATTATTGGTGGAGTTGTGAACTAAGCCAACCACTCTGGGAAGCAATTTGGAATTGTGCTCAAAGGGCTACCAAACTGTTCATACTCTCTGATCCAGTAGTGTCTTTTACTGGGTCTTTATTCCAAAGAGATTGTAAAAAAGGGAAAAGGGCTTACATGTGCAAAAATATTCATAGCACCCCTTTTTGTAGTGATAAGGAATTGGAAAAAGAGTAGATGCCCATCAGTTGGGCAATGGCTGAATAAATTATGATATCTGAATGTTATGGAATATTGATTGATCTATGAGGAATGAGTAGCAGGATGATTTCAGAGAGGCTTGGGAAGACTTACATGAACTGATGCTAATTGAAGTGAGTAGAACCAAGAGAACATTGTACACTGCAACAATAAGATTACATGATGAATTAACAACAAGGTGATTCAGATCAATTTCTGTAATGTCTAGACTAGGTTTCTGGAGGGCCTTGGGACCAGCCTTGGTCTCAGCAAAATAATCATTATGAGAATAGTCAGGAATAAAGTCCAAAGTCTTTATTGTCTCCTTTAGTCTCCCAGTCTGTGCCAGCAGTCTCAGTCAGTCAACTAGTCTACAGTCTCTTGTCAGTTCCAGTGAGCCAGTCAGCCAGTGAGCAGTCTGCACATCTCAGTCTCTGACTTTGGTCTATCTTTTGGTCTATCTCTTAAATACTCTATCACAATTACATCAATTCATCATACTGAATATAAGACAATCATTATATCACTAGGGAACAATTGTCTCATCAATTCCACTGAGTTAATATCTTGTTGTAAGGTTACATAAATCATACTGAGTCTTAAGTATACCTTTTTTCAGAGTTTCTGCCTTCTACATCTCGCACTTTCTTTTGTTTTAGAACACAGGTGTTCATGCCCTCCCTGACTTCTCATGGAGGTGAGAACCCCAAAAAGAAGGCTCATGCCCTTCCTGACTTCTCAGGAAGGGGGTTGAAAACAGCAAAAAGGAGGTGATCACACCCTTCCTGATGTCTCAGGAGGGGAGATGAAAACATCAAAGGGAAATGAAGAGTCAAGCCAGATACTGTTAGTGAACTCCTCTGGGCTGAAATTGAAACAGATATACATAAATCCATTAGCATGGGAGGTATTACACAAACACATAGTAACAGGTTAGCAGTGATGTAACAAACAATATGAATCAACAGGAGGAATTATATATGTCCATAAGTCCTAGAGCTAACCCAAAACCAATCTATTGGCCATTACTTCATGTGTCAGGAATCCAATGATTCCTGCAATGTAATGGGCTGAGGTGTGAGTTGATGCACTGAGGTCCCAAGTACGTGAGGCTAAATAGGCTATACTCTATTAATATACATGATTGGATAAAGAATGGTCCCTGCCAGTCTCCGTGCAAGTCCTGATGTGTCGTATAGGAAATGACGATTTTGGTGGGTGGAGGCAGAGAGAGAGACAGGAAGAGAAGCTGGGAGAGATTGGGCCTGGGTTCCATTCTCCTAGCTGCTGGTCGTGTGGCTGTTGATCTAGCTAGCTTCTTGACTCAGCTGCACACATTGGTATCGCCAATTATCTTCCACCTCTGATCCTTCTTCACTGAGAATAAAGACTGACGATTTTCCCCTAACCTGAATTCCTGACTCCTGCTGATTTTAAAATACGTGATCTTCACACTGCAAGTTTTGAAGTCCTACAATAGTCTCACCATGTGTCAGGGAATTCAGTGATGTCTGCAGATTTTGAAGTCTTGCAGCAATCTCACTGACAATTTTTGATGTTCATGAGTCAATCACCATAACTGCCATACTCTTTAAGTGGCGCGCACAATCAGCAATGGAAACATTTAATGTTTCTTGGGTCTTTCCCTTTGTTTCAAGGGTCTCCTCTTTTTCTATCTCTCTCCAATGGACAAGGTGAATATGGCTCATTGGCATGCATCTGATTCCTTCTCCATCTGTAGAGATACAAGCAAACCTCTCCCCCAAGCTTTTAACTTATCTGGTCCCTTCCATTTACCACTTTCTGAGTCTCTCCACATCACCTGGGGAGTATCCAAAGACAGTGGAGTTGCTCACACTGGACACTGCCTTTCCAGTGGGTTATAAAACTTGTCTGCTTGAGACAGTGCATATTTATCAACAATCAGAAAATTAATATTGTAAAAGGCTAAATCTAGAAGTTCTCTAAGGAATACTTGTGGTTCCTCCTCTTTTTTTGTTTTTGGAGAAGCGTCTGGATATCTCTGTCTCCTCTCTACTATTGCCTGTCCTTGAGGATTAAAAGGTATGTCAGTGGTGTGTAAATCTGATACTGTGCATAAAAGTGTACAAAATATTTGCAAGTATATGCAGATCTATTCTCTGTTTTTATTGCTTGTGGCACACCCATGACTACAAAAGCTTGTATAAAGAATTTAGTGACCACTAGGGCTGTCTCTTTTGCTGCTAGTATTGCTAAAGTAAATCCTGAAAAGGTGTCTACTACAACATGGATAAAAGATAGATGTCCAAAAGATTTATAATGGGTCATATCCATTTGCCAAATTTCACTGGGTCTCAAACCATGAGAGTTCTTCCCTGGAGAGAGTGTAGGAGTGTGGAAAGGAAGGCAAGCTGAACAGCCTTTTACTATGTTCCTAGCTTCCTCTTCTATTATCTCAAATTGCAAAGGCAAAGCTCAAGCAGCCTGATGATATTTAGAATAAGATTCTTGGGCTGTGTGAAATAAAGGAGTATTGGCTAACATGGTTAGAAGGCTATCTGCCTTTGAATTTCCATGAAAAATTGAACTTAGAAGTCCATATGAGAGTGGACATGCATAGTATAAATCTTACATGGATGCTTTCTCACTTACTTTTGAAGTTCCTTAAAGACCTGATATACATTAGAAGCTACAAATTTTATTTGGGCTATGACAATTCATTGTACCACACCTACTGAATAGGCTGAATCAGATATTGTATTTACATCTCCTGGATAATAAGTAAGAGCTAGAATGATTACATACAATTCATTCTGCTGAGTGACTGAAAAGGAGTTCTGATTACTCTCTTTATAGTTGTCATGAGAATATACAGCACAAATATTATATTTGGATGCATCTGTTAAGATAGTTGGTACTTTAAGAGGAACCTTAGAAACCTTTTCTTCAAGAATCCATTGCCAATTATGTAATAGTTGGGTTATCCTTAATGGAGGCCTATATGTAAAATTTGGAGCTGAGGCCAATAAAATTTGCCACTGTGGGATGTTTTCACAGCACACATTAAATTGTGCATTGATATAAAAGGGGTATATCTTATCAGGTCTTATCCCAGATAATTGTACTACTCCCTTAATGGCCTTTAATAAGATTCAAGCCACAAGTACTGGGTAAGGAGTAAAGCTTTATTCTGATTGTGGTGGGAGGTTCATCGACTCTATCACATTGTCTTCGTGATAAATGACTGCTGTGCGTGCCCCTTTTGTAGCAAAAATTGATATTTCCAAGGGTTTCGGAGGGATTCTTTCAACCACATTGGATAACGCCAGTTCAACTTGTCTCAAAGCCTCTGGGGCTTCTTTTGTAAGCTGGTGTGGTGAGTTTAAAGCAGTATTTCCCATTAAAATGTCATATAAAGGTTGCAATTGATTGGTAGTGAAACTTAATACTGTATGCATCCATTGGATATCTCCTATTAATTTTTGAAAGTCATTTAAGGGGTTCAACTTCTCTGTTCATTTTTTTTATTTTTTGATTATCTTTATTTTTTTCCCTTTCTTAATTATAACTTTTTATACAGAGAACATATGCCTGGGTAATTTTTTACAGCATTGTCCCTTGCACTCACTTCTATTCCGACTTTTCCCTTCCCTCCCTCCACCCTCTCCCCTAGATGGCAAGCAGTCTTATACATGTTAAATATGTTATATTATATCCTAGATACAATATATGTGTGCAGAACTGAACAGTTCTCTTGTTGCACAGTGAGAATTGGATTCAGAAAGTAAAAATAACCTGGGAAGAAAAACAAAAATGCAAAGTTTACACTCATTTCCCAGTGTTCCTTCTTTGGGTGTAGTTGCTTCTGTACATAATTGATCAATTGGAACTGAGTTAGATCTTCTCTTTGCTGAAGATATCGACTTCCATGAGAATACATCGTCATAAAATATTGTTGTTGAAGTGTATAATAATCTCTCAGTTCTGCTCATTTCAATTAGCATCAGTTCATGGCCTATCCAAGTCTCTCTGTATTCATCCTGCTGGTCATTTCTTACAGAACAATAATATTCCATAACATTCATATACCACAATTTACCCAACCATTCTCCAATTGATGGCATCTTTTTTCTAGTTTCTAGTCACCACAAAAAGGGCTGCCACAAACATTTTGGCACATACAGAGCCCTTTCACTTCCATAGTATTTCTTTGGGATATAAGCTCAGTAGTAGCACTGCTGGATCAAAGTATGCACAGTTTGACAACTTTTTGAGCATAACTCCAGACTGCTGTCCAGAATGGTTGGATTCGTTCACCACTCTACCAATAATGCATCAATGACCCAGTTTTCCTGCATCCCCTCCAACATTCATCATTTTTTCCTGTCATCTTAGCCAATCTGACAGATGTATAGTAGTATCTCAGAGTTGTCTTAATTAGCATTTCTCTGATCAATAGTGATTTGGAACACTCTTCCATATGAGTGGAAATAGTTTCAATTTCATCATCTGAAAATTGTCTGTTCATATCCTTTGACCATTTATCAATTGGAGAATGGCCTGATTTCTTATAAATTAGAGTCAGTTCTCTATATATTTTGGAAATGAGGCCTTTATCAGAACCTTTTACTGTGTGGCTAAAAACTGGAAACTGAATGGATGTCCATCAGTTGGAGAATGGCTGAATAAATTGTGGTATATGAATATTATGGAATATTACTGTTCTGTAAGAAATGACCAACAGGAGAATTTCAGAAAGGCCTGAAGAGACTTACACGAACTGATGCTGAGTGAAATGAGCAGGACCAGGAGATCATTATATACTTCAACAGCAATGCTAAATGATGATCAATTCTGATGGACGTGACCATCCTCAGCAACGAGATCAACCAAATCATTTCCAATGGAGCAGTAATGAACTGAACCAGCTATGCCCAGAAAAAGAACTCTGGGAGATGACTAAAAACCATTACATTGAATTCCCAATCCCTATATTTATGCACACCTGTATTTTTTATTTCCTTCACAAGCTAATTGTACAATATTTCAGAGTCTGATTCTTTTTGTACAGCAAAATAACATTTTGGTCATGTATACTTATTGAGTATCTAATTTATATTTTAATATATTTAACATCTACTGGTCATCCTGCCATCTAGGGGAGAGGGTGCGGGGGTAAGAGGTGAAAAATTGGAACAAGAAGTTTGGCAATTGTTAATGCTGTAAAGTTACCCATGCATATATCCTGTAAATAAAAGGCTATTAAATTAAAAAAAAAAAGAACCTTTTACTGTGAAGTTGTTTTCCCAGTTTCTTGCTTTCCTTCTAATTTTGTTTGCATTAGTTTGTTTGTATAAAGGCTTTTCAATTTGACGTAATCAAAATTTTCTATTTTTTGATCAATAATGGTCTCTACTTCGTCTTTGGTCACAAATTTCTTCTTCCTACACAGGTCTGAGAGATAAACTATACTATGTTCCTCAACTTTATTTATAATCTCATTCTTTATGACTAACTCATTGAACCATTTTGATCTTATCTTGGTATATGGTGTTAAGTGTGGGTCAATGACTAATTTCTGCCACACTAATTTCCAGTTATCCCAGCAATTTTTGTCAAATAATGGATTCTTTTCCCAAAAGTTAGGATCTTTGGGTTTGACAAACACTAGATTGCTATAGTTGACTATTCTGTCTTGTGAACCTAACCTGTTCCACTGATCACCTAATCTATTTCTTAGCTAATACAAAATGCTTTTGGTGACTGCTGCTTTGTAATATAGTTTTAGATCAAGTACAGCTAGGCCACCTTCATTTGATTTTTTTTTTCATTAATTCCCTTGAGATTCTCAACCTTTTATTATTCCATATGAATTTTGTTGTTATTGTTATTTTTTCTAGATCATTAATATATTTTCTTGGAAGTCTGATTGGTATACCATTAATAAATAGATTAGTTTAGGGAATATTGTCATCTTTATTATATTCGCTTGGCCTATCCAAGAGCACTTAATATTTTTCCAATTATTTAAGTCTGACTTTATTTGTGTGGGAAGTTTTTTGTAATTTTGCTCATATAATTCCTGACTTTCCTATGGTAGATGGATTCCCAAATATTTATGCTGTTGACAGTTATTTTAAATGGAATTTCTCTTTGTATCTCTTGCTCTTGGATTTTGTTGGTGATGTATAAAAATGCTGAGGATTTATGGGGATTTATTTTATAACCTGCAATTTTGCTAAAGTTATGAATTATTTCTAATAGCTTTTTAGTAGAATCTCTGGGGTTCTCTAAGTATACGATCATATCTGCAAAGAGTGATAGTTTGGTTTCCTCATTGCCTACTCTAATTCCTTTAATCTCTTTCTCAACTCTTATTGCTGAGGGTAGTGTTTCTAATACAATGCTGAAAAATAATGGTGATAATGGGCAACCTTGCTTCTCTCCAGATCTTGCTGGAAAAGTTCCAGTTTTTCCCTTTTGCATATGATGTTTACTGACAATTTTAAATGTATGCTCCTGACTATTTTAAGAAAAAGTCCATTTATTCCTATACGCTCAAGTGTTTTTATTAGGAATGGATGTTGGAAACTAATGCAGACAAGATTAGAAGGGAAGCAATAAACTGGGAAAATATTTTTACAGTCAAAGGTTCTGATAAAGGCCTCATTTCCAAAATATATAGAGAATTAACTTTAATTTATAAAAAATCAAGCCATTCTCCAATTGAAAAATGGTCAAAGGATATGAACAGACAATTCTCAGATGAAGAAATTGAAACTATTTCTAGTCATATGAAAAGATACTCCAAGTCATTATTAATCAGAGAAATGCAAATTAAGACAACTCTAAGATACCACTACACACCTATCAGATTGGTTAAGATGACAGGAAAAAATAATGATGATTGTTGGAGGGGATGTGAGAAAACTGGGACATTGATGCATTGTTGGTGGAGCTGTGAACGAATCCAACCATTCTGGAGAGTAGTTTGGAACTATGATCAAAAAGTTATCAAACTGTGCATACCCTTTGATCTAGCAGTGTTACTACTGGGCTTATATCCAAAAGAGATTATAAAGAAGGGAAAGGATCCTGTATGTGCACGAATGTTTGTGGCAGCCCTTTTTGTAGTGGCTAGAAACTGGAAACTGAATGGATGCCCATCAGTTGGAGAATGGCTGAATAAATTGTGGTATATGAATATTATGGAATATTATTGTTCTGTAAGAAATAACCAACAGGATGATTTCAGAAAGGCCTGGAGAGACTTACACGAACTGATGCTGAGTAAAATGAGCAGGACCAGGAGATCATTATATACTTCAACAACAATACTATATGATGACCAGTTCTGATGGACTTGGCCATCCTCAGCAACGACATCAACCAAATCATTTCCAATGGAGCAGTAATGAACTGAACACAGCTATGCCAGAGAAAAACTCTGGGAGATGACTAAAAACCATTACATTGAATTCTCAATCCCTATATTTATGCCCACCTGCATTTTTGATTTCCTTCACAAGCTAATTGTACAATATTTTAGAGTCTGATTCTTTTTGTACAGCAAAATAATGGTTTGGTCATGTATACGTATTGTGTATCTAATTTATATTTTAATATATATAACATCTACTGGTCATTCTGCCATCTGGGGGAGGGGGTGGGGGGTAAGAGGTGAAAAATTGGAACAAGAGCTTTGGCAATTTTTAATGCTGTAAAGTTACCCATGCATATAACCTGTAAATAAAAGGCTATTAAATTTAAAAAAAAAAAGGAATAGATGTTGTATTTTATCAAATGCTTTTTCTGCATCTATTGAGATGATCATATGCTTTTTGTTAGTTTGGTTATTGATATAGTCGATTATACTAATAGTTTTCTTAATATTGAACCAGCCCTGCGTTCCTGGTATAAATCCTACTTGGTCATAGTGTATTATCCTGGGGATGATTTTCTGTAATCTTTTTGCTAATATTTTATTTAAGATATTAGCATCAATATTCATTAGGGAGATTGGTCTATAATTTTCTGTGTTTTCAGCCTACCTGGTTTAGGTATAAGTAGCATGTCTGTGTCGAAAAAGGAGTTTGGTAGGACTCTTTCAATCCCTATTTTTTCAAATAGTTTATATAGCATTGGAGTTAATTGTTCTTTAAATGTTTTGTAGAATTCATATGTAAATTCATCTGGTCTGTGGATTTTTTCTTAGGGAGTTGGTTAATAGCTTGTTCTATTTCTTTTTCTAAGATAGGCCTGTTTAGGATATTTACTTCTTCCTCTGTTGACCTGAGTAAGCTATATTTTTAAAGGTATTCTTCCATTTCATTTAAGTTGTCAAATTTTTTGCAATTAAGTTGGGCAAAGTAATTCCTAATTATTGTTCTAAATTCCTCTTCGTTAGTGGCAAGTTCTCCCTTTTCATTTTTAAGACTAGCAATTTGATTTTCCTCTTACTTTTTTTAATCAGATTTACTAAGGGTTTGTCTATTTTGTTGGTTTTTTCATAGAACCAACTCTTAGTTTTATTAATTAATTCAATAGTCCTTTTTTTTTTTACTTTCAATTTTATTGATCTCTCCTTTTATTTTTAGAATTTCAAGTTTAGTGTTTGACTGGGGATTTTTAATTTGTTCCTTTTCCTGCATTTTTAGTTGCAAGCCCAATTTATTGATCTTCTCTTTCTCTATTTTATGCAAGTAGGCCTCTAGAGATATGAAATTTCCCCTTGTTACCTCTTTGGCTGTATCCCACACATTTTGGTATGATATGTTATTATTGTCATTTTCTTGGATGAAATTGTTAATTATGTCTATGATTTGCTGTTTCACCCAATCATTCTTTAGTATGAGATTATTTAGTTTCCAATTATTTTTGGTCTACTTTCCCCTGGCTTTTTTGTTGAGTGTAATTTTTATTGCATTGTGGTCTGAAAAGGATGCATTCACTATTTCTGCCTTACTGCATTTGAATTTGAGGTTTTCATGTCCTAATACATGGTCAGTTTTTTTATAGGTTCCATGCACTGCTGAGAAGAAAGTATACTCCTTTCTATCTCCATTTAGTTTTCTCCAAAGGTGTATCATATCTAACTTTTCTAGCATTCTATTCATCTCTTTGACTTCTTTCTTATTTATTTTGTGGTTTGATTTATCTAATTCTGAGAGTGCAAGGTTGAGAGCTCCCACTATTATAGTTTTGCTGTCTATTTCTTCTTGCAGCTCTCTTAAATTCTCCTTAAAAAATTTAGATGCTACACCACTTGGTGCATATATGTTTAATATTGATATTGCTTCATTATCTATGCTACCCTTTAGCAAGATATAGTGCCCTTCTTTATCTCTTTTAATTAGATCAATTTTTGCTTTTGTTTGATCTGAGATGAAGAAGTCTACCCCTGCTTTTTTTTACTTTACATGAAGCATAGTAGCTTCTGCTCCAACCTTTTACCTTTACTCTTTATGTATCTCCCTACTTTAGGTGTGTTTCCTGTAAACAACATATTGTAGGATTCTGGCTTTTAATCCAATCTGCTAACCACTTCCTCTTTATGGGGAAGTTTACCCCATTCACATTTATGGTTAAAATTACCAATTCTGTATTACTTGCCATCTTGTTAGCCCCTGTTTATGCTTTTCTCCCTTCTTTCTCCCTTACCCCCTTCCCAGTATTAAACTTGTGGGCACTACTTGCTTCTCACAGCCCTCCCTTTTTAGTATCCCTCTCCCCACCTTAGAGTTCCTCCCCCTATCTTACCCCATTTCTTTTTTTTATTATTATTATAGTAACTTTTTATTGACAGAATCCATGCCAGGGTAATTTTTTTTACAACATTATCCCTTGCACTCACTTCTGTTCCTATTTTTCCCTCCCACCCTCCACCCCCTCCCCTAGATGGCAAGTAGTCCTATATATGTTGAATATGTCCTAGTATATCCTAGATACAATGTATGTGAGCAGATCCAAACAGTTTTCTTGTTCCACAGGGAGAATTGGATTCAGAAGGTAGAAATAATGCGGGAAGAAAAATAAAAATGCAAACAGTTTACATTCATTTCCCAGTGTATTTTCTTTGGGTGTAGCTGCTTCTGTCCATCATTAATCAATTGAAACTGAATTAGGTCTCTTTGTCAAAGAAATCCACTTCCATCAGATTACATCTTCATACAATATCGTTGTTGATGTATATAATGATCTCTTGGTTCTGTTTATTTCACTTAGCATCAGTTCATGTAATTCTCTCCAAGCTTCTCTGTGTTCATCTTGCTGGTCATTTCTTACAGAACAATAATATTCCATAACATTCATATACCACAATTTACCCAACCATTCTCCAATTGATGGCCATCCACTCAGTTTCCAGCTTCTAGCCACTACAAACAGGGCTGCCACAAACATTTTGGCACATACTGGTCCCTTTCCCTTCTTTAGTATCTCCTTGGGGTATAAGCCCAGTAGAAACACTGCTGGATCAAAGGGTATGCACAGTTTGATAACTTTTTGGGCATAATTCCAGATTGCTCTCCAGAATGGTTGGATTCGTTCACAGCTCCACCAACAATGTATCAGTGTCCCAGTTTTCCCACATCCCCTCCAACACTCATCATTATTTTTTCCTGTCATCTTAGCCAATCTGACAGATGTGTAGTGGTATGTCAGAGCTGTCTTAATTTGCATTTCTCTGATTAATAATGATTTGGGACACTCTTTCATATGAGTGGTAATGATTTCAATTTCATCATCTGAAAATTGTCTGTTCAAATCCTTTGACCATTTATCAATTGGAGAATGGCTTGGTTTCTTATAAATTAGAGTCAGTTCTCTATATATTTTGGAAATGAGGCCTTTATTAGAACCTTTAACTGTGAAGATGTTTTCCCAGTTTGTTGCTTCCCTTCTAATCTTGTTTACATTTGTTTTGTTTGTACAGAAGCTCTTTAATTTGATGTAATCAAAATTTTCTATTTTGTGATCAATAATGTTCTCTATTTCGTCTTTAGTCACAAATTTCTTCCTCTTCCACAAGTCTGAGAGATAAACTATCCTATGTTCCAATTTGTTTATAATCTCATTCTTTATGTCTAAATCATGGACCCATTTTGATCTTATCTTGGTATATGGTGTTAAGTGTGGGTCCATGCCTAATTTCTGCCATACTAATTTCCAGTTATCCCAGCAGTTTTTGTCAAATAATGAATTCTTATCCCAAAAGTTAGGATCTTTGGGTTTGTCAAATACTATATTGCTATAGTTGACTATTCTGTCTTGTAAACCTAACCTATTCCACTGATCAACTAATTTATTTCTTAGCCAATACCAAATGGTTTTGGTGACTGCTGCTTTATAATTTAGTTTATAATTTAGATGCTACACCACTTGGTGCATATATGTTTAATATTGATATTGCTTCATTATTTATGCTACCCTTTAGCATATCTTACCCCTTTTCCTCACAATTTCGGTATTCCCTTCTCCTTAGCTTACTTCTTCCCTTTTCACGTTTCCCCTCCCACTTTTCAATGAGGTGGGAGAAGTTTCACCATAAATTGAATACGTCTATTATCTTTTTCTTTAAGCCAATTCTGATAGCAATAAGATACACACTATGTTCATCCCCCTCCATTCTTTTTCTCAGATATAACTTTCCTTTGCCTCTTTGTAAGATGTAGTACACCCACTTTACCCTTTTCCAGGTATAAATTCCTTTCCACCTCTAGTTTCTAGAACAAAGTATATATGTGTTCTTTGTATATCTTTAAAGCATAAATATAGTTCCCAAGATTTCTTTTTTCCATTTTAGGTTTCTCTTGAGTTCTATATTTGTAGTTCAAACTTTTTGCTAATTCTTGTTTTTCCATCAAAAGTAGATTAAATTCACTTATTTTGTTGAATACCCATCTTCTTCCTTGGAAAAAGATGCTCATTTTGGCTGAGTAAGTTATTTTTGGCAGCATACCAAGTTCCTTAGCTTTTTGAAATATCATATTCTAGGCCCTTCGATCCTTTAATGTAGATGCTGCTAGATCCTGGGTAATCCTTATTGTGGCTCCTCTATATTTGAATTGATTATTTCTAGCAGCTTGCAGTATTTTTTCCTTTGTCTGATAGTTCTGGAATTTGGCCACTATATTTCTTGGTGTGTTAGGGTCCCTTCAATAGATGATGGATGAATTCTTTCAATTTCTATTTTACCCTCTGTTTTATAACTTCTGTGCAGTTCTCTTTGATGATTTCTTGGAAAATGGCATCCTGGTTCTTTTTTTCATTGTATTTTTCAGGGATTACAATAATTCTCAGATTGTCTTTCCTAGATCTATTTTCCAGGTCTGTTGTTTTCCCAAGAAGCTATTTGACATTTTTTCCCCAATGTTTCATTTTTTTGGTTTTGCTTGACTGATTCTTGGTGTCTCCTCAAGTCATTCCATTCCAATTTGTTTGATTCTGATTTTCAATGAACTATTTTCTTCACTTACTTTTTTTATATCCTTTTCTAATTGTCCAGTTGAATTTTTAAGTGAGTTGTTTTGTTCTATGGATTTTTTCCCATTTTGCCAATTTTATTTTTAGAGAGCTATTTTCTTTTTCCATCTCACTAATTTGGTTTTTCAAGCTTTTGATTTCTTTATCCACTCTATCTTTAAATGAGTGGGATGACTTCTGCAGACCCTTTTGCCAAGCTTCCCTTTCCTTTTCCCATTTTTCTTCTAGCTCTCTTGTGAGAGTCTTCTTAATTTCTTTTAGGGGTCTTATGTGTTGAGGATCAGATCATATCCCCCTTTGGGGATTCATCTGGAGATAGTCTGTTTTTAGTCTCTTCAGGTTTTGAAGTCTACTCTCTATCCATATAGAAGCTATCAATAGTTAGAGTGTACTTTAATTTTTTGCTCATTTTGTCAAGGAAGAGTCAAAGCAAATAAACTAACAAGAAAAACAAATGGTCTGCTTTTTGGGGGGGCCTGGAAGGTATAACTGAGCTTCCTCTACAGACTGAAGGGGGCAGTAGCGAGACACTAGCAGGACAGCAATGGCTGCACTGCATCTGTGCTCTAAGACTCTAAGAGTGTGCTGAGACACTGTGGGTAGATGTGGCCAGGTCACAAGAGACCCCAGCTTTTCAGGGTTATAATCTTCACCCTCTGTGTTTTTAGCTTCTCTTCTTGTCTACTAGCTTGCTGCCAGGGCAAAGTAGCCAACACTCCAGTAAAGTTCTCCCTGCAGAAATGGCTGAGATCACACCTCACCCCGCTTTGGTCTGCCTAGTGTGAGCTGCCTGCCTTACTCTGTCTGCTGTGCTGCTGCTGCCTTCCTTCAGTCTGTGCCTGATCGAACTGTCCCCACCCATGAGCAAAAACAGACCTTTTCTGGATTTTAGAGGATATCTTCTCTTGGTAATTATTTGTGTTTTTTTTTCCAGTCAAACACTAATTCCAAGGCTTGTCATGAAATAAATTATTCTGAGAGAAAACACAGAGCTTAAGCAAATGTGTGTGTCCTCTCCACCATCTTTGCTGGAAGTCTCTACTCACAACCAACTTCTCTGTTCTTAAAGAAAGCTTTTGTACTATGAATACTTTAGGATATGCTTTCTATCCTAAATATTGAAAAGGAACATGTCTTTGAATTTTTTCTGGAGCTATATGCAATTTGTAGTTCCTTAGTGTTTCTATATTCTTTTGTAGACAGGCTTCTAACATTTGCTTCTCAGGAGCACACCCCAAGATATCATCCATATAATGTAACAAAATAACTTTTGAAAATGCTTTTCTTACTGGAGTAAAAGCAGCAGCAACATACACTTGGCACATAGTAGTGCTATTTTTCATTCCCTGTGGCAAAACCATCCATTCATATCTTTTATAAGACTTAGCTAAATTATTGATGGGTTACTGCAAAGGCAAATATTTCATATCCTCCTTATCCAGAGGGATAGAATAAAAACAATTTTTAATGCCTATAACCCAAAGATGCCACTCTCTAGGCAATTGAATAGGAGATGGAAGTCCAGACTGAAGAGTTCCCATAGTGTCATCCTGTTCATTTACTTTTCTCAAATTAGTTTACATCTTTTTTCCAGATTTCTTTTTTACAACAAATACGGGGGAATTCCAAGGACTTAGAGAAGGTTGTAAGTGTCCTTGGTCAAGTTGCTCTTAGACTATATTTAATAAGGCTTGAATTTTTCACTTGTTAAGGGCCATTGTTCTACCCACACTGGTGTATCAGTTTTGTATTGAATGGGAACAGGTGAGAGTGCAGCCAGGCCTTCAACAGAAACCCTGCCTAAAAAACTGAAGTACTCAACTGTAATCCTAACTGTTGTAAAATGTCTCTTCCCAATAGATTGATGGGGATTTTTTCTACTACAAAAGGAGTAAAAACTCCTGTTTCACCTTCAAATGCCTATCTCAAAGGGGTAGCACTAACTTCAGCTGCTACTGATTTTCCTGTGCCAGACATATAGCTATCTGCCTTTATCTTTGTCTAATGACTGGGCCAATCGGCACCTCTAATGACTGTACAATCTGCACCTGTGTCTATCAACCCTTTCAATGGTATGCTATTTACATACATAGTGAGCATTGAAAGGTCAGCTATATCAATTGCAGTCCAGAATATTCTTGGATTCTGTTGCTGGGAGTCAAAATCTGAGTAAATATCAGCAGATTGCCTATCAGGAATATGTATCAGTAAACCTGATGCTACTACTTCTCCTGATTACTAAGTCACACATTGTCTACCTGTATTAGTGACTGAGATATTAGCTACACATTCCTCAGTTTCCCACATCAATGTATGGATGAACACTGTTTTGTAAGCAGTCTCAGGAGGTGAAATGGTCAATCCTATCGTGCCTGGAGGCAATGGATCTATAGGCTTGACAGGGACAGATTTCACCTCTCCAGGGGATATCTCAGTAGTTTCAAGCTGCATACAGTTAATATGATGCAGCTATTCTCCCCAAATGCAATCCCTTTTTCACATCAGATTGCTTCTCAGGTGATTGATCATGTCTGAATACTGAACTTCTAAAGACTCTCTGGTTGTAACATCAGCTGACATCATGCTCCAAGTGTTTTTTGCCTTGGGCCTTGGAGCTGGGTCCCACTTCCTATTTCCCTGAGTCATTCTACTTTCTGATGCCTAATAGAAGCCTCTGTGGCATTTTGGACAAAAGCTTTTGGGTCTTATTCTCCCACCCTGTCTTTTATGCAAATATTGATCTTTCAGATGCCCTGCTTTACCACATCGAAAGCATTGGCAAGTCTCTCTGGAAGTCCCTTGCCAAAAGGGACTCTGTCTTCCCAGGTTCAGATCTTGAGAAATCTGCATCATAGCTTGGGTATAAACAGTATTTGTGACTACTATGACACAGCATCTTATGATCTCATCTAAAGGAGCATCCTTGTATAGTCCTACTATAATTCTTCTACAAATCTCATTAGCATTTCCTTTAGCAAGCCATTTTATCATAATTTCTGTTGCTATATTTTCACCAATAGTTCATATAACAGCTGTCTGCAGAAATCCCACAAAGTCAGCAAAGGGTTTATTTGGACTTTGTGCTATTTTTGTGAAGGCTTCTTGTTATGGGCCAGAACATGAAACAAGGTGCTAAGTCACTGGAATGGATAGAGACAATGCTTATGTACTTAGTTCACATTTTTAGAGTTCACATCTTTAAGAGAGTTTATACATTAGAGTTCACAACTTTCACACCTTTAAGAGTTCACACCTCTAAAAGAACATATAAAAAGGACAATTCCAGAAGATTCACAGCTAAGATTCAGTCAGGATTCACAAGTCCAGGAGATTTTACAAGTCAGAAGCCCATAAGCCCACTCTCTTGGAGGTAGAGACAGATTCATTTCATCTTCAACCTTTGTGCTGGCTGGAGACATTGGAAGTGAGAGGCTGAAGATGGCAGAGGCAGAGGCAAAAGACTAGGGGCAAGAGCTCTTGGAACCAAGGAGAGAGATAGACCTCTAACAAAGCTAACAGGGCTATTTTGGAGGAGACAATAAAGGACTGGACTTTAACAACTGGCTGCATTTGGGGTGATTATTACATGGAACTGAAACTAAGGTTGTCTCCATAAGGTCCCCAGGAAATCTGCTCCCAGAGAACAATTATATTTTAGAGAAGAGAACATTACATTTTGGCTGCCTGAACGTGGGGCACACACAATCCTGATCCAGTGAAAAAGTCTCTTCAATCCAGAAATTAGGTGAGTACAACAAGGAAACTTTGTTAAAGGGCTAAAGTAATATTTCAGTTGAAATGGGACAGATGTTTAGAAAATAGCCTTCTCTTCAATGAAAATGTGTAGAGAGCATTGTCAGAGTTATGAAAAGCCAAGGTTTGATTGTAATTTGGGAGCAGATTACTGAACTTTTAGAAACTGTACAGTACATATCTCCTTGGTTCTCTATGGGAAAAAAATTGGATCTAGATGAGTGGAAATTAGTTAGGAGAGCAACTAGGTGAATATTACAATTCCAATCCAGACTCAATTTCCAAAGACACATTTAATACATATAATACAACTGGCTTTAAGAAATTATATAAGTCACAGAATAAGGAAAAAGAAGGAGCAGGAGGGGGAGGTACCAACTAAACTAGGTGAAAAGGATGAAGGATCAGATTCACAGCAGGAGAAATTAGATCATTTCCAATCCCCTGACCTCCCTCCCTCAATTAACCCTTCATGGGTGGAGGGAGAAGGAGGAGGGGGAGAGGCAGAAACACATTCAGCACCACCTATGAAGCAGCCTGTGACAAGATTAGAAAAGGCATTAGTTAAGGCAAAAAATGAAGGACAATCCTGTCCTTCTGATTTTATAAATGCATATCCTGGAGAAGATGCACTCCTTTAGATTTAGAAAAAATTAAGGATTTGAAAAACGGTTGCACTCTTTATGGGGCTACATCATCTTATGTTAAGATGTTATCAGATAGTTTGTCTTATGAAATCTTAACCCCGAGTGATTGGAAATCCATAGCTAGGACATATTTAGAACCTGGACAAAACTTGTTGTGGCTTTCAGAGTATCATGAATTATGTAGGATTCAAGCCAGACACAACAGGCAAACAGGAATTAATGTTCAAATCACTTTTGACTAACTAGCCAGTGAAGGTCAGTATGGAGGGAATTACCCCAAAACAGCTTATGAGCAGATTGCAACTGTGGTTATAAAAGCTTGGGGCCCCCTTTCAGGAAAAGATCAAGGGGAAGCCTTCACAAAAATAGAGCAAGGTCCCAATGAACCTTTTGCTGATTTTGTGGGACATTTGTAAATAGCTATCACAAGAACCATTGGAGAAAATTCAGTTATAGAAATAATGACAAGACATCTGACTAAGGAAAATGCTAATGAGGTTTGCAAAAGAATTATATGTGGACTACACAAAGATGCTCCTTTAGAGGAGATCATAAGATGCTGTGCCACAATGGGCACAAATGCTTATTATACCCAGCCTATGATGAACATGGGAAGACAGGGTCTCTCTTGGCAAGGGACTTCTAGAGAAACTCGTCAATGTTTTCAGTATGGAAAAGTTGGACATTTGAGGGCCCATTGTAGATATGGAGATAAAATGAGAAGACAGGGTGAGAGAAAAACCAAAACCCCATGTCCAAAATGCAACTGAGGGTTCCACTGGGCCTCAAAATGTAGATTGACTCAGGGAAATGAGAGGCAGGGCTCATACAAAAGACAAATGGGGCATGATGGCAGCTGAGTTTACACCCAGAGAGTCTGATCAATCAGCCTAAAAGTAATCACATGGCAGATAGGGATTACATGACCAGTCATCCAAAAAGCAAACCTAATGCCAAAGAAATAGAAATTAAGAGTATAAAGGAAAAAATTAACCTAAGGTAATAGCTATCTATCAGAATCCTGGTTTTTGTTCCAAATATCCTGGTGCCTGAGGCTGAAGATCTCCAAATATTGAGTTGAGAGGCTTCTGAGTCAATACTCTCAGTGTACAAGACAGGACTGCTCAAACATTTTTTCCTAGTTTTAGGGAATGATTTCTGCTTTCTCTAAGAATGAGGAAGGAAAAGAACAAACAAACAATAAAGTTTCTGTTTCACTGAAAAGCATGATGACAAAGAAAGAGCAGCACTGAATTTTCCATTTCGTCACATAAGTAATCATATTTAAAACAGCCTCCAGTTCACATCATACACTTTTTCTTGCACTATTTGAGGGAAATGCTGAACTAATCAAAAAGAGTGTCTCTTTATTGCATCTTGAAATATAATAAACCACCCCAAAGCCAGTGACTGACAAGTTATGATATGATCCCTAAATAACTGTGTTTCTCACATACTGCAAGTACTTGTGGAAAATACAAAACCCTTTCCCCCTCAGAGTTGTACTTTTCCATAGACAAACCATTACTTTTCCCCGTCTTGACTTGTGACAAAGTAGGGGAAAAACCATTTACAGATTTGTGTTCTAGATCATTATTAAGAAGGTTTTCTTGAACACACAAGAGACATTGAAGAATTTCAAATAAGCTAGAACTTAAGACTACTTATTCAGCAAAGCAATATGTAATAGGAGAACAGAACACCACCAAAAGACACCATTTTCCCTGCAGCATCAGAGGCTTCAAGTCCCCCCCTTTTACAGGTGAATTCTGATCATATGTTTCCTATACCTATGTCCCTTCATATAGACACCCTAATATGCACATTCCCTATATGTCTTTACCACACATGCTTCTACATATGTGCCCTTCAGAGTACATGCTGGCCGATTACAATTCCTACATGTGTATCTATCCATGAGTATCCCCTAATGAGTTGTATACAATTGTGGGAGAACCCATTTCAGATCCATGAGGGAATTATTTAGTTTCTGGTTTTCTTATGATGTAATTTCATTCAATACTCATTGTTAAAAGTTTAACTATAGTTAGGGTTTTAGGAAATTCACAGAATACCCTGAATCTGAGTAGTTGTCCATGGAATATCTACTATGTTAGTTGAAAGGTGCTTCTAATTGGCATTTAGGAAACAAGACAAAAATGAGGAAGTAGTATACATTTTTTTGGTATGATAGAAGGCCTTAAAGATCATGAATCCTGCTCTAACTCTGCTATTAACTTATCAGGTAACTTTGAGGAAGTCACTTAATGACTCTTGGCTTCAGACTCTATGTATAAAATGTGGATATTTGACTAAATAATCTCTAATATCTTATCTAGCTTTGAATTTTTAGGATTCTCTGAGTCTCAAGAGTCTAATAGTTATTAATAAAGCATAACATTATAGATATAGTTCTGGAAGTGACACCAAAGGCCATTGAGTTTATCTCCCACTTACTTTTATTATTATTATTATTATTATAGCTTTTTATTGACAAAACATATGCATGGGTAATCTTTCAACACTGACCCTTGCAAAAACTTCTATTCCAACTTTTCCCCTCTTTCTCTCCATCCTCTCCCCTAGATGGCAGGTAGTCCCATACATGTTAATATATTAAAATATATGTTAAATACAATTTATGTATACATATTTATACAGTTATCTTGCTGCACAAGAAAAATCAGATATAGAAAGAAGGTAAAAATAACCTAAGAAGAAAAACAAAAATGCAAACAAACAATAACAGAAAGAGTGGAAAAGCGATGGGTTGTGGTCAGCACTCATTTCGAGTGTTCTTTCGTTGGGTATAGCTGGTTCTGTTTATTGTTGATCAATTGGAACTGATTAGGATACTCTCGTTGTTGAAAAGAGCCACATCCATCAGAATTGATCCTCATATAGTATTGTTGTTGAAGTGTATAATGATCATCTGGTTCTGGTCATTTCACTTAGCATCAGTAAGGCTCTCCAAGCCTCTCTGTGTTCATCATGCTGGTCATTTCTTTCGACAATAATATTCCATAGCATTAAATATACCATAATTTATTCAGCCATTCTCCAACTGATGGGCATGCATTTAATTTCCAGTTTCTAGCCGTTACAAAAATGGCTGCCAGAAATATTTTTGCACATATGGGGTCCCTTTCCCTTCTTTTCTTTGGGATATAAGCCCAGTAGTAACACCTCTGGATCAAAAGGTATGCACAATTTGATAAATTTTTTAGTACAGTTCAAAATTGCTCTCCAGAACAGTTGGATCCATTCACAACTCCACCAACAATGCATCAGTGTCCCAGTTTTCCAATATTCCCTGCAACATTAATCATTATCTTGTACTGCCATCTTATCCAACCTGACAGGTGTACAGTGGTATAGGTATAGTTATCTTAATTTGCATTTCTCTGATTAATAATGACTTGGAGCTTCTTTCCATATGGCTAGAAATAGTTTCAATTTCTTCATCTTTCTCTGTTCATATCCTTTTACCATTTACCAATTGGAGAACGGCTTGATTTATTATAAATTAGAGTCAATTCTCTCTGTTTTGGAAATGAGACCTTTATCAGAAACTTTAATTGTAAAAGAAAATTATAGCCCAATCTCCCTAATGAATATTGATGCTAAAATCTTAAATAAGATATTAGCAAGAAGACTACAGAAAAACATCCCCAGGATAATAAACTAGGATCAAGTAGGATTTATACCAAGAATGCAGGGTTGGTTCAATATTAGGAAAATTATCAATATAATTGGCCATATTAATAACCGAATTGACAAAAAACATATGATCATCTCAATAGATGCAGAAAAAGCATTTAATAAAATCCAACATCCATTCCTATTAAAAACACTTGAGAGTATAGGAATAAATGGACTTTTTCTTAAAATAATCAGCAACATCTATTTAAAATCTTCAGTAAGCATTATATGTAATGGGGACAAACTGCAACCATTCCCAATAAGATCATGAATGAAACAAGGTTGCCCAGTATCACTGTTATTATTTAATATTGTATTAGAAATGCTAGCTTTGGCAATAAGAACTGAGAAAGAGATTAAAGGAATAAGAATAGGCAACGAAGAAACCAAATTATCACTCTTTGCTGATGATATGATGGCATACTTAGAGAACCCCAGAGATCCTACTAAAAAGTTATTAGAAATAATCCACAATTTGAGCAAAGTTGCTGGCTATAAAATAAACCCACATAAGTCATCAGCATTCTTATATATCACTAACAAAATCTAACACTCAGAGTTACAAAGAGAAATTCCATTTAAAATAACTACTGAGAGTATAAAATATTTAGGAATCCATCTGCCAATGGAAAATCAGAAACTTTATGAGCAAAATTACAAACCACTTTTCACACAAATTAAGTCTGATCTAACCAATTGGAAAAATATTAAATGCTCTTGGATAGAGCGAGCAAATATAATAAAGATGACAATACTACCCAAACTAATCTATTTGTTTAGCATTATACCAATCAGACTCCCAAAAAACTATTTTAATGACTTAGAGGAAAAACAAAAGGTCAATAATTTAAAGGGAATTAATGAAAAAAATCAAATGAAGGTGGCTTAGCTGTACCAGATCTAAAATTATATTATGGAGCAGCAGTTACCAAAACCATTTGGTAGTGGCTAAGGAACAGATTAGTTGATCAGTGGAATACGTTAAGTTCAAGGGACAAAATAGTCCACAACTATAGCAACCTAGTGTTTGACAAACCCAAAGACCCCAGCTTTTGGAATAAGAACTTACTGTTTGACAAAAATTGCTGGGAAAATTGGAAACTAATATGGCAGAAACTAGGCATTGATCCACACTTAACACCGTACACCAAGATAAGGTCAAAATGGGTTCATGACCTAGGCATAAAGAATGAGTTGATAAATAAATTAGAGGAACACAGGATAGTTTACCTCTCAGACCTATGGAAGGGGAAGGAATTTATGACCAAAGAAGAACTAGAGATCATTACTGATCACAAAATAGAAAATTTCAACTATATCAAACTGAAAAGTTTTTGTACAAACAAAACTAATGCAGACAAGATTAGAAGGGAAGCAATAAACTGGGAAAACATTTTTATAGTCAAAGGTTCTGATAAAGGCCTCATTTCCAAAATATATAGAGAATTGACTCTAATTTATCAAGCCATTCTCCAATTGATAAATGGTCAAAGGATATGAACAGACAATTCTCAGATGAAGAAATTGAAGCTATTTCTAACCATATGAAAAGATGCTCCAAGTCATTATTAATTAGAGAAATGCAAAGTAAGACAACTCTGAGATACCACTACACACCTGTCAGATTGGCTAGAATGACAGGGAAAGATAATGAGCAATGTTGGAGGGGATGTGGGAAAACAGCAATGATAATACATTGTTGATGGAACTGTGAATACATCCAACCATTCTGGAGGGCAATTTGGAACTATGCTCAAAAAGTTATCAAACTGTGCATACCCTTTGAACCAGCAGTGTTACTACTGGGCTTATATCCCAAAGAGATCATAAAGAAGGGAAAGGGACCTGTATGTGCACAAATGTTTGTGGCAGCCCTTTTTGTAGTGGCTAGAAACTGGAAATTGAGTGGATATCCCTCAGTTGGAGAATGGCTGAATAAATTGTGGTATATGAATATTATGGAATATTATTGTTCTGTAAGACATGACCAACAGGATGATTTCAGAAAGGCCTGGAGAGACTTATATGAACTGATGCTGAGTGAAACGATCAGGGCTAAGAGATCATTATATACTTCAACAACAATACTAGATGATGATCAGTTCTAATGGATCTGGCCACCCTCAGCAATGAGATCAACCAAATAATTTCCAATGGAGCAGTAATGAACTGAACCAGCTACGCCCAACGAAAGAACTCTGGGAGATGACTAAAAAACATTACATTGAATTCCCAATCCCTATATTTTTGTCCACCTGCATTTTTGATTTCCTTCACAAGCTAATTGTACAATATTTCAGAGTCTGATTCTTTTTGTACAGCAAAATAACAGTTTGGTCATGTATACTTATTGTGTATCTAATTTATATTTTAATATATTTAACATCTAGTGGTCATCCTGCCATCTGGGAGAGGGGGTGGGGGGTAAGAGAGGAAAAATTGGAACAAGAGGTTTGGCAGTTGTCAATGCTGTAAAGTTACCCATGCATATAACCTGTAAATAAAAGGCTATTAAATTAAAAAAAAAAGAAACTTTAACTCTAAAAATGTTTCCCCAGTTTATTGCTTCCCTTCTAATCTTTTCTGCATTAATTTTGTTTGTACAAAAGCTTTTTAATTTGATATAATCAAAATTTTCTATTTTGTGATCCATAATGATCTCTAGTTTTTCTTTGGTCAGAAATTCCTTTCTCTTCCATAGGTCTCAGAGGTCAATTATCCTATGTTCCTCTAATTTATTTATAATCTCATTCTGTATGCCTAAATCATGAACCCATTTTGGATCTTATCTTGATGAATTGTGTTAAGTGTGGGTCCATGCCTAGTTTCTGCCATACTAATTTCCAATTTTCCCAGCAGTTTTTGTCAAATAGTGAATTCTTATCCCCAGAATTGGGGTCTTTGGGTTTGTCAAACACTAGATTGCTATAGTTATTGACAATTTTGTCCCGTGAACCTAACCTATTTCACTGATCAACTGGTCTATTTCTTAGCCAATGCCAAATGGTTTTGGTGATCGCTGCTTTATAATATACTTTCAGATTAGGTACAGCTAGGTCACCTTCATTTGATTTTTTTTTAATTAATTCCCTTGAAATTCTCGACATTTTCTTCTTCCATATGAATTTTGTTGTTATTTTTTCTAGATCATTAAAATAGTTTCTTGGAGTCTGACTGGTATAGTACTAAATAAATAGATTAGTTTAGGTAGTATTATCTTCTTTATTATATTAACACAATCTATCTAAGAGCATTTAATATTTTTCCAATTGTTTAGATCTTACTTTATTTGTGTGGAAAATGTTTTGTAGTTTTGTTCATATAACTGCTCACTTTCCCTTGGCAGGTAGATTCCCAAATATTTCATACTATCTATGCTTATTTTAAATGGAATTTCTCTTTGTATCTCTTGCTGCTGGATTTTGTTAAGGATGTACAAAATGCTGAGGATGAATGTGAATTTATTATTTATTATTATATCCTGCAACTTTGCTAAGATTGTGGATTATTTTTAAATCTCTAATTCTTTAATCTCTTTTCCTTCAGTTATTGCCAAAGCTAGCATTTCTAATACAATATTGAATAGTAATGATGATAGTGAGCAACCTTGTTTCACTCCTGATTTTATTGGGAATAGTCCCAGTTTATCACCATTTCATATGATGCTTACTGATGGTTTTTAATAGATGTTACTGATTATTTTAAGGAGAAGTCCACTTATTCCTATACTATCTAGTGTTGGGTGTTGGAATTTTATCAAATGCTTTTTCTATTAAGGTGGTCATATGGTTTTTGTTAATTTGATTATTGATATAGCAAATTATATCAGTAATTTTCCTAATATTGAGCCAGCCCTGCATTCCCAATATAAATCCTACTTGGTCATAATGTGTTTTCCTGGGGATGATTTTCTCTAACCTTTTTGCTAATATTTTATTCAAGATTTTTGCATTAATGTTCATTAGGGAGAATGATCAATAATTTTTTTTCTCTGTTTTTGACCTGTCTGGTTTAGGTTTCACTACCATGTCTGTGTCATAAAAGGAATTTGGTAGGACTCCTTCCTTCCCTATTTTGTCAAATAGTTTATATAGCATTGGAGTTAATCATTCTTTAAATGTTTGGTAGAATTCACATGTAAATCCATCTGGTCCTGGGGATTTTTTCTTAGGGAGTTGATTAATAGCTTATTCTATTTCTTTTTCTAAAATGGAACTATTTAACCAATTTACTTTTTCCCCTGTTAATCTGGGCAACCTATATTTTTTAAGTTATTCATCCATTTTATTTGTTATTAAATTTATTGGCATACAGTTGGGCAAAGTAACTCCTAATTATTGTTCCAATTTCCTCTTCATTAGTGGAAGTGGAATTTTATTTTTAAGGCTAACAATTTGATTTTCCTCTTTCCTTTTTCTAATCAAATTTATGAATTGAATTTTCATTCAAATTTAGAATGGATTTTTCTATTATTGTTGATTTTTTCATAGAACCAAAGCTTAGTTTTATTTATTAATTCAATAGTTTTTTGCTTTCAATTTTATTGTTCTCTTCTTTTATTTTTAGAATTTTAAGTTTAGTGTTTGATTGTTTTTTTTTTTTAATTTGCTATTTTTCTAGCTTTTTTAGTTGCAAGCCTAATTCATTGATTTTCTTTTTCTTTATTTTATGCAAGTAATCTTCAAGAGCTATAAAATTTCTTGTTATTACCACTTTGGATGCATCCCACACATTTTGGTATGTTGTCTCATTGTTGTCACTCTCTTGGGTGAAATTATTATTTGTGTCTATGGCCTGCTGTTTCATCCATTCTTTCTTTAAGATGAGATTATTTAGTTTCTAAATATTTTTTGGTTTATTTTCCCTTAGCTTTTTATTGAATGTAATTTTTAGTATTGTGCTCTGAAAAGAATGCATTTACTATTTCTGCCTTTCTGCATTGAAGTTGAGGCCTTTATGTTTTAATATATGGTCAATTTTTGTATAGGTTCCATGAACTGCCGAGAAGAAAGTGCAGTCCTTTCTTTCTCCATTTAGTTTTCTTCAAAGGTCTATGATACCTGACTTTTCTAATGTTCTATTTACCTCTTTAACTTCTTTCTTATTTATTTTATGGTTTGATTTATCTAGATCTGAGAGTGCATGGTTGAGATCGCCCACTATTATAATATTGCTGTCTATATGTTTTTGCTACTCTCTTAACTTTTCCTTTAGGAAGGTAGATGCTATACTACTTGGTGCATATATGTTTAGTATTGATATTGATTCATTGTCTATGCTACCCTTTAGCAAGATATAGTTTCCTTCCTTATCTCTTTTAATTAAATCAATTTTTGCATTTGTTTGATCTGAGATCAGGATGGCTATCCCTACTTTTTTGACTTCACCAGAAGCATAGTAAATTCTGCTCCAGCTGTTTGCCTTTATTCAATATGTATCACCCTGCTTCAAGTGTGTTTATTATAAACCACATATTGTAGGATTCTGGCTTTTTATTCACTGCTATCCACACCTCCCCTTTTGGGGGGAGTTCACCCCATTCACATTTATGGTTAAATCTACTAATTCTGTATTTCCTGCCATCTTGTTATCCCCAGATTATTCTTTTCTCTTTCCTTTCCATTTTACCCCCCTCCCCAGTACTAAACTTATGGGCACCTTTTGTCTCATGTAGCCCTCCCTCTTTAGAATCCCTCCTTCCCTCTTAGAATCCCCCCCCTTTTCTTAAACCTTTCCCTTAGTATTTCTGTATTCTCTTCTATTTAGCCTCCCCTTCCCTTTTTGCTTTTCCCATTCCACTTTTCAATGAAATGAAAGAAGTTTTTCTGTAAACCAATGTGTCAAATATTTTCTCTTTGAGCTAATTCTGTGTTCATCCCTCTCCCTTCTTTCCCTCAGATTCATAATATGTTTCCTTTGCCTCTTCATGGGATGTAGCACCTCCACTTTTCCCTTTTTCTGACACAAATTCTTTTCCACCTCTAGTTCCTATTTTTTATATTATAACAGTAAAACCAAATTATACATGTACTCTTTATGTATACCCATAACAGAAATACAGTTCTCAAGAGTTCTTTTTGTCTTTTTATGCTTCTCTTGAGTCCTGTATTTGGAGTTCAAAGCTTTTGTTTAGGTCTGGTTTTTTCATTAGAAATAAATGGCATTCACCTATTCCATTGAATGTCCATCTTCTTCCCTGGAAGAAAATGCTCAGTTCGGCTGGGCAGTTTATTCTTTGCTGCATTCCAAGTTCTTTTGCCTTTCGGAATATCAGATTCCAGGCCCTTCGAATCTTTAATGTGGATGCTGCTAGATTTTGAGTAATCCTTATTGTGTCTCCTCAGTATTTGAATCATTTTTTTCTGGCCTCTTGTAGTATTTTTTCCTTGTCTGAGAGTTCTGGAATTTAGCAATAATATTTCTTGGAGTTTTAATTTTGGGATCTCTTCCAGTAGGTGATCAATGAATTCTTTCAGTGACTATTTTACCTTCTGATTCTATGACATCTGGGCCGTTCTCTTTGATGATTTCCTGAACAATAGTGTCTAGGCTCTTTTTTAATCATGATTTTCAGGGAGTCCAATAATCCTTAGTTTATCTCTCCTAGATCTATTTTTCAGTTCTGTTATTTTCCCAAGTAGATATTTCACATTTTTTCCTGTTTTTTCATTTTTTTTTTGGTTTTGCTTGACTGATTCTTGGTGTCTCCTCGAGTCATTCATTTCCATTTGTTCGATACTGATTTTTAATGAATGAATAATAATGATTTTTAATGAATTTTAATGAAATGTATTTTCTTCATTTCCTTTTTTTATTACTTTTTGTATTCGTCCAATTGAATTTTTAAATGAGTTGTTTTGTTCTATGGAATTTTTTTTTCTTTTCACCAATTTTATTTCTTAAGGAGTTATTTTCTATTTCCAATTCCCAATTCTGTTTTTCAGGGAGTTGTTTTCTTTTTCCACTCTATCTTTTAATGAGTTATATGCTTTATCCAGATCCTCTTGCAAAGCTTTCCTTTCCTTTACCCATTTTTCTTCTAGCTCTCTTTTAAGATCCTTTTTAATTTCTTTTATGAGAGCCTTGTGTGATGGGGGACAGATCATATCCACCTTTGGGTTTTCATCTAGAGACAAACTGTTTTTAGCCTCCTCAGGGTTGGAAATCTGCTCTCTTTCAATATAGTAGCTATCTATAGTTAGAGCCTACTTTGCCTTTTTACTCATTTTAAAAAAAAAAAGAGGGAGGGGGGAAATACTGCTGCAGTCTGCTTATGGGGTAGTGAGGTATTTCCAAGCTGCCTCTACAAACAACAGGAAGTGGCAGTGAAGTGAGAGTGGGACAGCAGTGGCTGTGCTAGGATTAGCAGTTGCTAATGAGATTGCTAAATCCCTCCTGGTGCTGGATGGGTGTGGCCAGGTCCTGAGAGACTCTAGCATTTTGGGGTTATAGTCTTTACCCTGTATGGTTATAATCTCTCTGCTGATCTACTGGCTTGCTGCCAGGGCAGAGTATCCAACACTGTGGCACAGTTCTTCCAGCAGATTTTCCCCCAGTGGAGACCACTCCCCACTCTGCTACAGTCTGCTCAGCATGAGCTGTTCTCTGTGCTCTCACTGCTTATCTGTCTGAGTCTATGCCTGGCCTAGCCCCATTCCATCCCTGCGCATGAGAAAAAAAAAGACCTTTTCAGGCAAATTTTGAGATTATCTTCTGTTGGTAATGTGTTGTGCTCTCAATATTTGTGGGTTCTGACAGTCAAGCACTAATTCAGAGATTGAGTTCTGTAAAATAGTTTGAGGGTAGAGGAGAGCTCAGAAAGACATGTGTGTCCTCTACACCATCTTGGTTCTGCCCCACCCCCCAATTCGTTTATATAGAAGAAAAGTGAGATTAATAAAAATTATGTGATTCACCCAAGATCACACAATTCCCAGCTCTCAGGCGAGTGTCCTATCTACTTTGCCATGTTGTATCTCATAGACTAGGCTTTATGGATTCTGTTTGTCAGCTGTTAGTCATCTTTGTCTAACTTTTCTGATAGATCTCTGGATTGCACTCATTTGTTCCCCGTTCCTTTCATTAAGAAAGTTCTATCTTTAGCCCATGCGAATCCTTTCACAATCTTCTCTCTTGTCCCAGTAATGGAACAGTGAATGACAACTGGAAAGGATTCTGTTGATCCAAAATACATACACATCTCCAAAGGAGCTCTCAGACTGGTGGCTATCAATTCTGGTTTCATAAATAAACATAATCTTATGTCATCCCTAATTGCCTCTACTGCTATGGGAATTGTTTCAGCCAAATCAAAATGCATTTCTGTTTGGAAAAGTCATAAATGGTAATTTGGTACAGATTAAACTGTATGATTAGTACTCTATTTGAAGGACATTAAATATTCAAGAGGCTTTTATGAATTGGTCTGAGAATTTAAACAAAATTTTATCATCTTTTCTAAAGGAAAATTAGTCCTGAGTGCTTAAAAACTGCCTTAAATTTTTTTTTGATTGTTAGGTTTTTTGTTTTTTTTTTTATTATAATAACTTTTTTATTGACAAAACCCATGCCAGGATAATTTTTTACAACATTATCCCTTGCACTAACTTTTGTTCCGATTTTTCCCCTCTCTCCTTCCACCCCGTCCCCTAGATGGCAAGCAATCCTATATATATTGAATATGTCGCAGTATATCCTAGATACAAGATATGTGTGCAGAACCAAAAAGTCCTCTTGTTGCACAGGGAGAATTGGATTCAGAAAGTAGAAATAACCTGGTAAGAAAAACAAAAATGCAAACAGTGTACATTCATTTCCCAGTGTTCTTTCTTTGGGTGTAGCTGCTTCTATCCATCATTGATCAACTGAAACTGAATTAGGTCTCTTTGTCAAAGAAATCCACTTCCATCAGAATATATCTTCATACAATATCGTTATTGAAGTATATAATGATCTCCTCGTTCTGCTTATTTCACTTAGCATCAGTTCATGTAAGTCTCTCCAAGTCTCTCTGTATTCATCCTGCTGGTCATTTCTTACAGAAAAATAATATTCCATAACATTCATATACCACAATTTACCTAACCATTCTCCAACTGATGGGCATCCATTCATTTTCCAGTTTCTGGCCACTACAAAGAGGGCTGCCACAAACATTTTGGCACATACAGGTCCCTTTCCTTTCTTTAGTATCTCCTTGGAGTATAAGCCCAGTAGTAGCGCTGCTGAGTCAAAGGGTATGCACAGTTTGATAACTTTTGGGGAATAATTCCACATTGCTCTCCAGAATGGTTAGATTCATTCACAACTCCACCAACAATGCATCAGTTTTCCGCATCCCAGTTTTCCCACATCCCTTCCAACATTGGCTAAGATGACAGGAAAAAATAACGACAATCTCACAGGTGTGTAGTGGTATCTCAGAGTTGTCTTAATTTCCATTTCTCTGATTAATAGTGATTTGGAACACTCATTCATATGAGTGATAATAGTTTCAATTTCATCATCTGAAAATTATCTGTTCATATCCTTTGACTATTTATCAATTGTAGAATGGCTTAGTTTCTTATAAATTATAGTCAATTCTCCATATATTTTGGAAATGAGGCCTTTAATTGTGAAGATGTTTTCCCAGTTTGTTGCTTCACTTCTAATCTTGTTTGCATTAGTTTTGTTTGTACAAAAGCTTTTTTAATGTGATGTAATCAAAATTTTGTATTTTGTGATCAATAATGGTCTCTAGTTCATCTTTGTTCATAAATTTCTTCCTCCTCCACAGGTCTGAGAGATAAACTATCCTATGTTCCTCTAATTTATTTATAATCTCGTTCTTTATGCCTAAATCATGGACCCATTTTGATCTTATCTTGGTATACAGTGTTAAGTGGGAGTCCATGCCTAATTTCTGCCATACTAGTTTGCAGTTATCTAAGCAGTTTTTAGTCAAATAATGAATTCTTATCCTAAAAGTTAGGATCTTTGGGTTTGTCAAAAACTAGATTGCTATAGTTGACTAGTCTGTCTTGTGAACCTAACCTGTTCCACTGATCAACTAATCTATTTCTTAGCCAATACAAAATGGTTTTAGTGACTGCTTCTTTATAATATAGTTTTAGACCAGGTACAGCTAGGCCACCTTCATTTGATTTTTTTTTCATTAATTCCCTTGAGATTCTCGACCTTTTATTATTCCATATGAATTTTGTTGTTATTTATTCTAGATCATTAAAATATTTTCTTGGAAGTCTGATTGGTATACCACTAAATAAATACATTAGTTTAGGGAGTATTGCCATCTTTATTATATTTGCTCGGCCTATCCAAGAGCACTTAATATTTTTTTTAATTATTTAAGTCAGACTTTATTTCCGTGGAAAGATTTTGTAATTTTGCTCATATAATTCCTGACTTTCCTTTGGTAGACAGATTCCCAAATATTTTATACTGCTGACAGTTATTTTGAATGGAATTTCTCTTTGCATCTCTTGCTGTTGGATTTTGGTGGTGATGTATAAAAAGGCTGAGTATTTATGGCGATTTATTTTATACCCTGCAACTTTGCTAAAGTTATGAATTATTTCTAATAGCTTTATAGTAAAATCTCTGGGATTCTCTAAGTATACCATCATATCATCTGCAAAGAGCGATAGTTTGATTTCTTCATTGCCTACTTTAATCCCTTTCATCTCTTTCTCAACTCTTATTGCCGAGGCTAGTGTTTCTAATACAATATTGAATAATAATGATGACAGTGGGCAACCTTGCTTCACTCCAGATTTTACTGGGAAAGGTTCCAATTTTTCCCCATTGCATATGATGTTTACTGACAGTTTTAAATATATGCTCCTAACTATTTTAAGGAAACGTCCATTTATTCCTATACTCTCAAGTGTTTTATTAGGAATGGATGTTGGATTTTATCAAATGCTTTTTCTGCATCTATTGAGATGATCATATGCTTTTTGTTAGTTTGGTTATTGATACAGTCGATTATACTAATAGTTTTCTTAATATTGAACCAGCCCTGCATTCCTGGTATAAATCCTACTTGGTCATAGTCTATTATCCTGGGGATGATTTTCTGTAATCTTTTTGCTAATATCTTATTTAAGATTTTAGCATCAATATTCATTAGGGAGATTGGTCTAAAATTTTCTTTCTCTGTTTTCAACCTACCTGGTTTAGGTATCAGTACGACTCCTTCGATCCCTATTTTTTCAAATAGTTTATATAGCATTGGAGTTAATTGTTCTTTAAATGTTTGGTAGAATTCACATGTAAATCCATCTGGTCCTGGGGATTTTTTCTTAGGGAGTTGGTTAATAGCTTGTTCTATTTCTTTTTCTAAGATAGGACTGTTTAGGATATTTACTTCTTTCTCTGTTAACCTGGACAAGCTATATATTTGAAGGTATTCTTCCATTTCATTTAAGTTGTCGATTTCATTGCCATAAAGTCGGGCAAAGTATTTCCTAAATATTGCTCTAAATTCCTGTTCGTTAGTGGTGAGCTCAGCCTCTTCATTTTTAAGAATAACAATTTGATATTACTCTTTCCTTTTTTAAATCAGATTTACTAAGGGTTTGTCTATTTTGATGGTTTTTTCATAGAACCAACTCTTAGTTTTATTAATTAATTCAATAGTTTGTTTTTTTTTTTACTTTAAGTTTTATTGATATCTCATTTCATTTTTAGAATTTCAAGTTTAGGGGCAGAGCCAAGATGGCGGAGAAGACACACGACTTTCTAAGCTCTTCTCTTACCCTCATATCAATAAATAGCCTCAAAATAGTCTTGATGCCACAAGTGATAAGAAGAGAACAACTCAACAGCCGAAGAAAATCTGCAGTCCACCAAAAAAAGGTTGGTTCTTGGGGGGACGCCCAGGCTGGGAGAGGAATTAGGTTCTGAGGAGCCCCAAATGGAAAGTGAAAGCACAGATCCCAGCACGCGCTCAGCCCCAACCCGCAGACGGGGCTTTTCCTTGGGGAGGTGATCCTGCACAGCAGGAGGACCAGCCCAGGAGCCTCCAATCTGGGCAGGGGGAACCTGGCTTGGGGCCATAGAGTTTTCCAGGGCCGATTTGCACGGGGACACTGGGGGAGTTCGGGCCGTCATGGTCGCCGTCAGCTGCAAACCACAGTCCCACAAGAGGCTCCGGCCTGGGGGCAGTGACACTTTCACCCCTTATTCCTAGCTGAGGGAAATGCTAACCCACACAGCCCAACGGGCATTTGATAGCTGGCCATGCTGAATCCACTTCCTGTTGGGGAAGGGAAAACTCTCACTGAGCACCCCATACCCTCGGAGGTGGAAAAGTTTACATCCTCCCTGCTCTGCAGAAAGCGGAACCCCTTTGCCCAGGAGACAACTAAAGGCTTTAAAACAAGAATAAAAAAGATGAAAAGAACGATCGACAGCTTCTATGCAGAAAAAGAAGGTCAGCAAACTAAGAGACCTCAAACAGCAAAATGCATCAGACGTCCTCCTTTACAAGATGCTCCTAAGAAGAGACCATTAAAAGTCTCAAAAGAGAGTTAAAGATAAAGGGGAAAGGGAGGTTTAAAGAGAGCAACAACTTCCCAAATAATTGAAAAAGAAAAAATTCCAAGGAAGTGCAGGGAAACAAAATTGGGAACTGGAAAAAATAAAGAACTCAAAGAAAGTAGGATCTGAATTGGAAAAAGAAAAATAATTACTAAAAAAATTATGAAATGGAAAAAATTCCACACACCAAAACAATACATTTAAAAACACAATTGAATATAAGAAAGAAGTAAAAAAAATGAAGAAAATAATTTTTTTAAAAATTAGAACTGAAAAATAGAAACTAATGATTCATTGAGACAGCAAGAACACAAACAAAACAAAAATGACAAACTGAAAAACCATGAATTATCTATTCAAAAACGACAGACTTGGAAAAAAGATCAAGGAGAGATAATCTGAGGATTATTAGACTTTCCGAAAACTATGAGAAAAAAAAGAGCCTAGATACATTTTACAAGAAATCATCAAAGAGAACTGCCCAGATGTAATAGAATCAGAAGGAAAATAGGATTGAAAGAATCACGAACACCCTTTGAAAGAAACCCAAAATAAAAAACCCCAAGGAATGTTGGCCCAAATTTGAACTATCAGATTAAAAAATTTTACAAGCACCAAAAAAAAAAAAACATTTAAATACCGAGGTGCCACAATAAGGATCACCCAAGATGTGGCTGCCCTACATTAAAGGAAAAAGGGCCGGAAATGATATTCCGAAAGGCACAAGAACTTGAGATGCAGCCAAGAAAAACTACCAGCTGTTACATTTTCCCAGGAAGAAGATGGATTTTAATGAAACAAATAATTCCATTTGTTTCTGAAGAAAAACCAGAACTAAAACAAAAATTTGATTCCAAACCAAGAACCTGGGATGCAGAAAAGGTAAAATAACCTTTGAGAATTGTATTTTGTTGTGATACAAAAGAATAATGTATAATTTAATTGTATGATATAACATAAAGAAGGGAATAGATATGGAAAAGGGATAATGGCAGAATAAGGTAAGGGAGGGATAAAAAGAGGGAAACCACATCCCACAAAGAGGCAAAGGAAACTTATCATTCTGAGGGAATTTAGAGAGGGAGAAATTATGGAATCTTACCTCATCAGAGTTGGCTCAAAGAAAAAATAATTGACATTTGTTTTAGAGAAAATTTCCCTGCCCATTAAAAGGGAGGGAAAGGGAAAAGAAAAAGTAATAAGGAAGGAAGGAAAAGACTCAAAGGGGGAGGAAGGATGATTATAAAGAAAGCATTGTGATACAAGAGGTTACATAAGTTTGAGGGAAAGGTGGGGAGCAAGAATAAGTAAAGAAACTGGGGTTAGGATGGAGGAAAACAGATTTAGAACTAACTGTAAATGTGAATGGGATGAACCCCCATAAAGAGGAGGCAGATAGCAGATGGATCAAAAGTCAGAACCCTACAATATGTTGTTTACAAGAACAATTTGCAGGGAGATACATATGAGTAAAGGTAAAAGGCTGGAGCAAAATCTATTATGCTTCAGGTGAACAAAAAGGGTAGCCATCCATCTCAGACCAAAAGTAAAAATTGATCTAATTAAAAGAATAAGGAAGGAAACTACATCCGCTAAAGGGGCATAAAAAGAAAATATCAATATTAAAAATATATGCACCAATGGTATGGCATCCAACTTCCAAAGGAGAAGTTAAGAGAGTTGCAAGAAGAAAAGACAACAAAACTGTAATAGTAGGAGATCCAACCTTACACTCTAGAATTAGACAACCAAACCAAAAACAAATAAGAACGAAATTAAAGAAGTAAATAGAATATTAGAAAATTGGTTGGGATCTTGAGAAAATTGAATGGAGATAGAAAGGAATATACTTTCTTCCAGTAGTTCATGGAACCCATTCAAAAATTACCCAATATTAGGACATGAAGACAAAATTAAATGCAAAAAGAAAATAAATGCTTTCTTTTCAGATCATGATGCAATAAAACACATTCAACAAAAAGTTAGGGGAAATAGACCAAAAGTAATTGAAACAAAAATTACTTAAAGAATGATTAAAATTAAGAAATTTAAAATTTAAAGATAATGACAATGAGAACATCAACCAAAATGTGTGGATGCACCAAAGGGAATAAGAGGGAATTTTTAATCCTTAGAGGCTTACTTGAATAAAACAGAGAAAGAAAGATTAAGAATTCTTGCAACTAAAAATAAAAAGACCAAATTAAAACCCCAATCAAATACTAAATTGGAAATTCTAAAAGAAAAGGAGAAATTAAAATATTGAAAGTAAAAAAACTATTGAACTAATTAATAAAACTAAGAGTTGGTTCTATGAAAAAGCCAATCAAATAGATGCCTTTGGTAAATCTGATTAGAAAAGGAAAAATAAATGAGTAGTCTTAAAATGAAAAGGGAGAACTTTAAATGAAGAGGAAATTGAGAAATAATAAGGAGTTATTTTGCTCAACTTATGCCAATAAATTTGATAACCTATAAATGGATGATACCTAAAAAATATAGACTTCCGATAAAGAGGAGGGAATTGTTGAAAGTCCCATTTCAGAAAAGAAAAGAACAGGCAAAAAACCCTAAGAAAAAAAACCCCAGGACCAGATAGATTTAATGTGAATTTTACCAAAATTTAAAGAACAATTGGCCCAATGCTTTATATAAATTATTTGAAAAATAGGGAATGAAGGAGTCCACCAAACCTTCCTATGACACAAACATGGTACTGATACCTAAACCAGGTAGGCTGAAAATAGAGAAAGAAAATTTAAACCAACCCCTAATGAATATTGATGCTAAAATCTTAAATAAAATATTAGCAAAAGACTAAGAAAATCATCTCCAAGATAATAATATGATCAAGTAGGATTTATACCAGGAAGCCTTTCAATATTAGAAAACTATTAATATAATTCCATGTTAATAACCAAATTAAAAAACCAATGATCATCTCAATAGATGAAAAAGATTTGATAAAATCCAAATCCATTCCTATTAAAAAACTTAATATAGGAATAAATGGACTTTTCCTTAAAATAATCACAGCATCTCTTTAAAAAATGTAAGCATCATATGTAATGGAGACAAATCAAACCATTCCCAATAAGATCTAGAGGAAACAAGGTTGCCCACTATCACTGTTACTATTTAATATTTGGAGAAAAGCTAGCTATAAAAAGAGCTGAGAAAGAGATTAAAGGAATAAGAATAGGCAATGAGGAAACCAAATTAGCACTTTTGCCGATGACATGATGGTATATTGAGAACCCCAAGATTCTCAAAAAAAGAAATAATCCACAACTTTAAAAGTTGTGGTTAAAATAAACCCACATAAGTCATAAATTCTTATATATACAAAAAATCCAAAGTCAGAGTTACAAAGAGAAATTCCATTTAAAGTAACTACTGATAATATAAAATATTTAGGAATTATCTGCCAAGGAAAATCAGAACTTTTGAGCAAAATTACAGACCACTTTTCAAAAATTAAGTCTCTTCTAACCAACTGAAAATATTAAATGCTCTTGGATAGGGAAAAATAATAAAGATGATAATATTATAAACTAATCTATTTATTTAGGCTATACCAATCAGACTCCCAAAAACTATTTTAATGACCTAGAAAAAAAAAAAAAAGTTCATATGGAAAAAAAAGGTCAAGAATTTTGGGGAATTAATGAAAAAAATCAAATGAAGGTGGCTTAGCTGTACCAGATCTAAAATTATATTATAGAGCAGCAGTTACCAAAACATTTGGTATTCAAGGAATGATTAGGATCAGTGGAATAGATTAGGTTCGGATAAACAGTCAAAAATATAGCAACCTGTTCCTTGAAAACCCAAAGATCCCAGCTTTTGGGATAAGAACTTATGTTTGATAAAATTGCTGGGAAAATTAAAACTTTATTAGAAACTAGGATTGACCTACTTAACCCATACACCAAGATAATAAAATGGGTTCAGACCTAGATAAAGAATGAAATTATTAATAAATTAGAGGAACACAGGATAGTTTACCCTGACCTGTGGAAGGGAAGGCCATGACTAAAAGAACTGGAGATCTTATGATCACAAATAAAAATTTTGATTATATAAACTGAAAAGTTTTTGTACAAAACAAAACTAATGCAGAAAGATTAGAAGGGCAATAAACTGAGAAAATATTTTTACAAAATTTGATAAAGGCCCACCAAAAATATAAGAATTAACTTAATTTATAAAATCAAGATTCTCCAATTGAAAACAAAGGATATGAATAGACAATTTCAGATGAAGAAATTGAAACTATTTTAGTCAATGAAAAGATGCTCCAAGTCATTATTAATCAGAGAAATGCCAAAAGACAATTAAGATACTATACACACCTGCGATTGGCTAAGATGAAGAAAAATAATGATATTTTGGAGGGGATGGGAAAAACCATTGATGCATTGTTGGTGGAGTTTGGAAGAACCAACCATTTTGGAGAAGGTTTGGAACTATTCCAAAAAAGAAACTTGATACCCTTTGATCCAGCAGTTTACTACTGGGTTATTCCCCAAAGAGGTTATAAAGAAGGGAAAGGACCGTATTGCACGAAGTTTGTGGCAGCCCTTTTGTGTGGCTAAAAACGAAACTGAATGGATGTCCATCACTTGGAGAATTGAATAAATTGATATGAAATTATGGAATATTACTGTTCTTTGAAATCCAAAAAATTTCGAAAGGCCTGGGAGACTTACACGAACTGATGTAGGAAATGAGAGAACAGGGTTTCATTATATACTTAAAACAATTAAGAACCAGTTCTGATGGGACCAGGCCATCTCAGCAATGAGATAACCAAATATTTGGGAGCAGAATGAATGAACTAGCTAGCCAGAAAAAGAACTCTGGGAGATGACTAAAACTTTACATTGAATTCTAACCTTATTTATGCCACCTTCATTTTTTATTTTTCAAAGCAATTGTACAATATTTCAGAGTCTGATTCTTTTTGTACAGCAAAATAACGTTTTGGTCATGTATACTTATTGTGTATCTAATTTATATTTTAATATATTTAACATCTACTGATCATCCTGCCATCTAGGGGAGGAGGTGGGGGGGTGGTAAGATGTAAAAAATTGGAACAAGAGGTTTGGCAGTTGTTAATTCTGTAAAGTTACCCATGCATATATCCTGTAAATAAAAGGCTACTAGATAAAAAAAAAAAAAAAAGAATTTCAAGTTTAGTGTTTGATTGGGGGTTTTTAATTTGTTCCTTTTCTAGCATTTTTAGTTGTAAGCCCAATTCGTCAAACTTCTCTTTCTCTATTTTATGCAAGTAGACCTCTAGAGATATGAAATTTCCCCTTGTCACTGCTTTGGCTGCATCCCACACATTTTGGTATGATGTCTCATTATTGTCGATTTCTTAGGTGAAGTTATTAATTATGTCTATGATTTGCTGTTTCATCCAATCATTCTTTGGTATGAGATTATTTAGTTTCCAATTATTTTTTGGTCTACTTTCCTCTGGCTTTTTGTTGAATGTAATTTTTATTGCATTGTGGTCTGAAAAGGATACATTTACTCTTTCTGCCTTACTTCATTTGAGTTTGAGGTTTTTATGTCTTAATATATGGTCTATTTTTTAATAGGTTCCTTGAACTGCTGAAAAGAAAGTGTGCTCCTTTCTGTCTCCATTTCATTTTCTCCAGAGATCTATCATTTCTAACTTTTCTAGTATTCTATTTACCTCTTTGACTTCTTTTTTATGTATTTTGTGATTTAATTTATCTAATTCTGAGAGTGCAAGGTTGAGATCTCCCACTATTATAGTTTTGCTGTCTATTTCTTCTTGCAGCTCTCTTAATTTCTCTTTTAAGAATTTAGATGCTGCACCACTTGATGCATATATGTTTAATATTGATAATGCTTCATCATCTATGCTACCCTTTAGCAAGATATAGTGCCCTTCCTCATCTCTTTTAATTAGATCAATTTTTGCTTTGGCTTGATCTCAGATCAAGATGGGTACCCCTGCTTTTTTTAACTTCACCTGAAGCATAGTAGATTTTGCTCCAACTTTTTACTTTTATTCTACAAGTATCTCCCTGCTTCAGGTGTGTTTCCTATAAACAACATATTGTAGGATTCTGGCTTTTAATTCATTCTGCTAACCACTTCCTCTTTATGGGGGCGTTTACCCCGTTCACATTTATGGTTAAAATGATCAATTCTGTATTACTTGCCATCTTGTTAACCCCTGTTTATGCTTTTTTCTCTTCTTTCCCCTTTACCCTCCTTCCCAGTGTTAAAGTTGTGAGCACTACTTGCTTCTCACAGCCCTCCCGTTTTAGTATCCCTCCCCCCCTTAGAGTTCTTCCCCCTATCTTACTCCTTTGCCTTACAGTTTCCATATTCCCTTCTTCTTAGCTTATTCCTTCCCTTTTCAATTTTCCCTTCTCACTTTTCAATGAGGTGGGAGAAGTTTTACCATAAATTTAATATGTCTGAAATTTTTCTCTTAAAGCCAATTCTGATGGCAGTAAGATACCACTATATTCATCCCCCTCCATTCTTTCTCTCAGATATAATAAGTTTCCTTTGCCTCTTTGTGAGATATAGTACCCCCACTTTACCCTTTTTCTGATACAATGTCCTTTCCACCTCTAAATTCTATAACAACGTATACATGTATTTTTTATACATCTTTACAACAGAAATATAGTTCCCAAGATTTCTTTTTACATTTTCAGGTTTCTCTTGATTTCTATATTTGTAGATCAAACTTTCTGTCAAGTTCTGTTTTTTTTTTTATCAAAAATAGGTGAAATTCGCTTATTTCATTGAATGCCCATCTTCTTCCCTGGAAAAAGATGCTCATTCTGGCTGGGTAAGTTATTTTTGGTTGCATACCAAGTTCCTTAGTCTTTCAGAATATCGTATTCCAGGCCCTGGATGCTGCAAGATCCTGGGTGATCCTTATTGTGGCTCCTCTATATTTGAATTGGGTTTTTCTAGCCACTTGCAGTATTTTTTCCATCGTTGGAGGGTTCCAGCATTTGGCCACTATATTTCTTGGTGTTTTGATTTTAGGATCCCTTTCTTTCAGTAGGTGATCGATGAAGTCTTTCAATGTCTATTTTACCCTCTGTTTCTATGACTTCTGTGCAGTTCTCTTTGATAAGTTTCTGGAAAATAATGTCCAGGCTCTTTTCTTCATCATATTTTTCTAGGAGTCCAATCATTCTCAGATTGTCTCTCCTAGACCTATTTTCCAGGTCTGTTGTCTTCCCAAGAAGGTTTTTCACATTTTTCTCCATTGTTCGATTTTTTTGGTTTTGCTTGACTGATTCTTGTTGTCTCCTCAAGTCATTCAATTCCATTTGTTCGATTCTGATTTTCAATGAAGTGTTTTCTTCACTCACTTTTTTTATATCTTTTTCTAATTGTCCAATTGTATTGTTTTGTTCTATGGAATTTTTTTCCATTTCACCCATTTTATTTTTTAGAGAGCTATTTTCTGTTTCCAGTTCACTAATCCTATATTTCAAGGATTTGATTTCTTTATCCACTCTGTCTTTAAATGAGTGGGATGACTTCTCCAGACTCTCTTGCCAAGCTTCCCTCTCCTTTTCCCATTTTTCTTCTAGCTCTCTTGTGAGAGCCTTTTTAATTTCTTCTATGAGATTCATCTGTGCTGAGGAACAGATGATCTCCTCCTGTGGGGATTCACCTGGAGAAAGTCTGTTTTTAGTCTCCTCAGGATTTAGAGTCTGCTCTCTGTCCATATAAAGGTTGTTAGTCATTAAGGTCCTTTTCAATTTTTTGCTCATTTTGTCAGAGAAGAATCAGAGACAAACTAGCAAAGAAAAAAAGAAAAAACCCCAAATGGAATCTGCTTTTTAGGGGGGATGGGCTGGGTGTTGTTACCGAGCTTCCTCTACAGACTGTGGTGGGCAGCAGCAAGGCACTACCAGGACTGTGCTGCGCCTGCGCTCTGAGACTCTGAGAGTGTGCTGAGATGCTGTGGGGGAGGGTGGCCAGGTCCTGAGAAACTCCAGCTGTTTGGAGTTGTATTCTTCACGCTCGTGTTTTTAGTTTCTCTGCTGGGATACTGACTTGCTGCCAGGGCAAAGTATCCAATCCTGTAACAAAGCTCTCCCCGCAGATACAGCTGAGATCACACCCCACCCTGCTCCGGTATGCTGGGCTGTGAGATGCCTGCCAAGTTCCGCTGCCTCTGCCTGCCCTCAGCTTGCATCAGATCTAAAACCGTTCCCGCCCTCAAGCAAAAACAGACCTTTCCTATAGAATCTCAAGGATGTCTTCTCTTGGTAACTATTTGTGGGTTTTTTTTTTTCCAGTCAAGCATTAATTCAGAGGCTTGTAATGAGATGGATTCTGAGAGAAAATGCAAAGCTTTCACAGCTGTGTGCCTCCTTGCCACCATCTTGGCCGGAAGTCAACTGCCTTAAAATTAATTACCACTTCTATGTGCTTTAAGGTTTACAAAGCATTTCACAAAAAGTATCTCATTTTATTCTCACAACACCCCTAGGAAGTACATACTATTATCATTCCCATTTTAAAATGGGGAAATTCAAGTCAACAGAAGTGAAATGACTTGCCCACGATCATACAGATTATAAATGTTTGAATCAGGGTTTGAACTCAGATCTTCCTTTTTCCAGGTTCAGTACTGCATACACTGCATCATCTAACTGCCTCTTTACAATATATTTATAAATATAATCTGCCTACACCCACACATATATTCTCTAGCCTGATTTTAAATAAAAAACTTTGATTTGTTGACATACAAAATAATCTTAATGAACATGAACAATTCAGGAGATTTTTTGGAAGTAGTATTTTGACATTCTAAATTAGCTCTTTGAACAAATTGTAAGACAAGACTCTCCAGGGTCCTCTTAAGATAAGAAAGCTTGTACTTTCCCACCTTGTGACCACTCAGATCCCTGACACAAAGTATCTGTTCAGGAGGTCAATTCCAGAATGTACACCATACATCTTCATGCACAAGATATGCTAATTTATTACTGAGACACAGAAACTTACTGTAAACTAATCCAAACTGCTGATGATGCACTAAATCAGGTTGAGGGATAAGCTCAAATACAGTGGCAAATGAGGTTCAGAAGGATACAGATCTGACTCATCAATGAGATGTCAGGGAGCAAATGAAATGGAATTTTTACAAACATATGGCGCTACACACTAAATTCAAAATGAAGCAATTCTTTTAATTACAAGACAAATGTAAATGTACAGCTAGGCTCCAAAGAAAGTTAGCTACAACAGAAGCTAAAGACCAAACATCAGCTATCTTAAATTATGACTTCACTAATTCACCAGAAAAAGAAATGTCTATGAATAACACGCATTGTATGGAAAAGAACTATAAGATAAAGACAGGTTCTACAAAATAAACATTTTACAAAATTTGTTTTTTATCTTCTCTTTCTATTGAGAGATGCATAAACACTGATGTGGACAAATAATAGAAATTTTATGTAATAGATAATTTGATATTATTAAGATAGGGACTTTACCTGCTTTTTATCTCATATAGGGAATGCATGGATGACAAATTCCTCTTCACCAGTGCCCAATAATCCCTTTCCTGCAATTTATAATTTTAGGAAGGTATCCAAAACATTGAGTAATTAAATAACTTGCCCAGGCTTAAATATGCAGTTTGTGTGAGAGCCAGGACTTGATACCAAGACTTCCTAACTTTGTACCCAATTTTCTATCTACTACATCATGCTACCTCTCTAGATAAATCAGTTGCTAGAGAAACAGTGACTAGGTTGGGGTAGAAGAACTTAAATGTCCCAATCAGATCTGCATCTCTCAGCAATTTGGTAAATTTCAAGGATTCTGATCCTAACCTTTCTGTATACTCTCCATATATCTTTATTTTTATATTATATTTTATTTCACATATTCAATTTCTTAAAGAAAAATCTGTAAGAAAGTGATTTCCCAATAAATTTGTGAATATAATAGTCTGTAAGCCATAGAATAAAGGAAGAAAATGGCAAAAACATGCCCTATAGATTGGTAGATAATAATATTCTATATATGAAGAAGAATTAATTAGATACCACTGGAACACATATCCTAGGCTCTTATTAGTACAAAACTTCAAAGATATTTGGGGGAGCTGGAAGAACAGAGGAAGGAAGTAATTTCTCCTTATAAAGTATTTCCTCTCCTTTTTGTTCAATATGTTATAGCTAATAACTGACATAAGATATTTAACTTTTACTTTATATTTTACTTCTCACTAAGTTTTGGTTAAAAATAGAATTATAGTACTAAAATATGACCTGATCCCAGATGTAGCTTGTTTAAATTTCAAAATGAAAAGCTTACCAAGAACAGATAAGATTGATGGTTCTCTCTGTCTTAGCATAATTGTATTTCAGGTGAACATCAATTTACTTTAAAGGACATTTCTAAGTAGGAGAATGTATCATAAATAATTCATCAATCACAGCTGCTGGTAACCTGATTTACTCAAACAAATTCCAACAGAATAAAGGAGTATTGTTTTCAATATTTGTGTTTGTTTTCAAACAGTTTAAGAGACTGTCTTTACCATTCTTCACTGCCTAGAAGATTTCGAATCCTGCCTGGAAAAAAATGTGTTTCTGGTTATACACATTATAGTTTTTTGATTTTTCAGAACCAAGAACAATATATATGTAAGTAAGAAGCAATGGTAAATGTATTTGGGAGAGGATGGGTAGAATATGATGGGCTTTTTTCACATACATCATTCTAGCAAGGTTAATATTATTCATTTTTATATCTATATCAACTTTTAAACATAATTGAAGAGAAGTATATTTTTCTTTGGCAAATCCTACCCAGATTATTCTAGTTCTTGAACATTTGAAAATTATTTCAGTTTGGCAGGGCACACATAGGTACGTACACACAGCAAGAATTGTATCTACATCCTTATCACACAAAAAGACACTGTTTACCTTTATAAGTCTTTGTGTTTTCAATCCAATTCAGCAACCCTTTTTAGTGATTTGCTAAATTTTGATATATACTTTGAAAAGAATATTCTGACAAGAATTTATGAGGAAAAAAAAGAAAAGAGAGAATAAAATATAGGCTACTTACTTGCAAACCCGTCTGAAATAATGAATGGCCCATAAAGTTAGCCAACATTCGAATTAAAGCCGCACCCTGTAGGAAACAATATGAAAAGGTTCTGTTTCAATGAGGGACAAAAAAAAATCATAAATACACACATATAATGTAGTTATTAAAAATTTAGGCCCTAAAATAGGGCTTGTTTAAATTAAAATAAATATTTTTTTATTAAGTGAATTTCAGAAAAAAAAAAGAATGGTCAATTGAAGAAAAGGCTCTATAATTTCACAAGTATAAACAGAACATTCTCTAGCCACAACACACAATTCTTCTTTGTAAGTTTTGAAGATGTTCTTCTAGGATTGTTGCAGCAAAAATTGAAATAAAAAAAATGCTATCCTGCAACCTATCTGGTAACAACCTTGTCTGGTCTTCAGAAGACAGACATGGGGTCTATATTCAAAACTTTTCTATTCTGGTAATATTTAGCAAAATTTGAACTTCAGTGCTATAGTCTTTTTTTTTTTCTCATTAGTATGCAAATTTATTTTCACCTTTAATAATGGTAAAATTATATATATAATATAAAAGAATTATTTTTTTTATTTAATAGCCTTTTATTTATAGGATATATACATGGGTAACTTTACAGCATTAACAATTGCCAAACCTCTTGTTCCAATTTTTCAAAACTTACCCCCCCACCCCCTCCCCTAGATGGCAGGATGACCAGTAGATGTTAAATATATTAAAATATAACTTAGATACACAATAAGTATACATGACCAAAACGTTATTTTGCTGTAAAAAAAGAATTAGACTCTGAAATATTGTACAATTAGCTTGTGAAGGAAATCAAAAATGCAGGTGGGCATAGATAGGGATTGGGAATTCAATGTAGTTTTTAGTCATCTCCCAGAGTTCTTTTCTGGCATAGCTAGTTCAGTTCATTACTGCTCCATTAGAAATGATTTGGTTGATCTCGTTGCTGAGGATGGCCTGGTCCATCAGAACTGGTCATCATCTAGTATTGTTGTTGAAGTATATAATGATCTCCTGGTCCTGCTCATTTCACTCAGCATCAGTTCATGAAGTCTCCCAGGCCTTCTGAAATCATCCTGTTGGTCATTTTAGGAACAGTAATATTCCATAATATTCATATACCACAATTTATTCAGCCATTCTCCAACTGATGGACATCCATTTCGTTTCAGTTTCTAGCCACTACAAAGGGCTGCCACAAACATTCGCACATACAGGTCCCTTTCCTCTTTATAACCTCTTTGGATATAATCCAGTAGTAACACTGCTGGATCAAAAGGTAATACGGTTTGATAACTTTTTGAGCATAGTTCCAAACTACTCTCCAAAATGGTTGGATTCGTTCACAACTCCACCAACAATCATCAATGTCCCAGTTTTCGCATCCCCTCCAACAATCATCATTATTTTTTCCTGTCATCTTAGCCAATCTGACAGGTGTGTAGTGGTATCTTAGAGTTGTCTTAATTGGCATTTCTCTGATTAATAATGACTTGGAGCATCTTTTCATATGACTAGAAATAGTTTCAATTTCTTCATCTGAGAATTGTCTGTTCATATCCTTTGACCATTTTCCAATTGGAGAATGGCTTGATTTTTTATAAATTAGAGTTAATTCTCTATATATTTTGGAAATGAGGCTTTTATCAGAACCTTTGACTGTAAAAATATTTTCCCAATTTATTGCTTCCCTTCTAATCTTGTCTGCATTAGTTTTGTTTATACAAAAACTTTTCAGTTTGGTATAATCGAAATTTTCTATTTTGTGATCAGTAATGATCTCTAGTTCTGCTTTGGTCATAAAGACCTTCCCCTTCCACAGGTCTAAGAGGTAAACTATCCTGTGTTCCTCTAATTTATTAATAATTTCATTCTTTATGCCTAGGTCATGAACCCATTTTGACCTTATCTTGGTGTACAGCTTAAGTATGGATCAAATGCCTAGTTTCTGCCATATTAGTTTCCAATTTTCCCAGCAATTTTTATCAAACACTAAGTTCTTATCCCAAAAGCTGGGGTCTTTGGGTTTGTCAAAGACTAGGTTGCTGTATTTGTTGACTGTTTTATCCCTTGAACTTAATCTATTCCACTGATCCACTAATCTATTCCTTAGCCAATACCAAATAGTTTTGGTAACTGCTGCTCTATAATATAATTTTAGATCTGGTACAGCTAAGCCACCTTCATTTTGATTTTTTTTCATTAATTCCTTGAAATTCTTAACCTTTGTTTTCCATATGAACTTTGTTGTTATTTTTTCTAGGTCATTAAAATAGTTTTTAAGTCTGATTGGTATAGCGCTAAATAAATAGATTAGTTTAGGTAGATTGCTTTTGTTATTTTGCTTGCCCTATCCAAGAGCATTTAATATTTTTCAATTGGTTAGATCGACTTAATTTGTGTGAAAAGTTTGTAATTTTGCTCATAAAGTTTCTGATTTTCCAATGGCAGATTCCTAAAATTTTATATTATCATAATTACTTTAAGTGGAATTTCTTTGTAACTTGACTGTTGGGTTTTAGTGATATATAAGAATGCTGATGATTATGTGGGTTTTTTTAACCAAAATTTGCTAAAAGTTGGGATTTTCTAATAACTTTTGGGAATCTCTGGGGTTCTCTATATACATCATGTCATCGGAAAAAGAGTGCTAATTTGGTTTCCCATTCCTATTCTTATTCCTTTAATCTCTTTCTCCAGCTCTTATTGCTATAGCTAGTTTAACACAATATTAAATAATTGTATGGGGCAACCTTGTTTCCTCAGATCTTTTGGAATGGTTTGGTTTGTCTCCATTACATATGAGTTTTGTGGTTTTACATAGATGCTGCTATTATTTTAAGGAAAAAGTCCATTTATTCCTATACTCCAAGTGTTTTTTAATAGGAATGGATGTTGGATTTTATCAAATGCTTTTTCTGCTCTATTGAGATGATCATATGGTTTTTTTAATTTGGTTATTAAATGGCCAATTATATTGATAGTTTTCAATATTGAACCAGCCCTGCATTCCTGGGTATAAATCCTACTTATCATAGTGTTATTACTTGGAGATGATTTTCTGTGTCTTTTGCTAATATCTTATTTAAGATTTTAATCAATATTCATTAGGGAATTGGTCTATAATTTTTTCTCTATTTTCAGTCTACCTGGTTTAGGTATCGTACCATTCTGTTTCATGAAGGAATTTGGTAGGACCTTCATTCCCTATTTTATCGTAATTTTAATAGATTAGGGCCAATTGTTCTTTAAATGTTTTAAAATTCATGTAAATCCATCTGGTCCTGGGGATTTTTCTTGGGGAGTTGTTTAATTGTCTGTTCTATTTTTTTTCTAAATGGGACTATTCAAACAATTTACTTCCTCCTCTTTATTGGGAAGTCTATTTTTTAGTAGTCACCATTTCACTTAGATTATCAAATTTATTGGCATAAAGTTGAGCAAAATAACTCCTTATTATTTTTATTTCCTCTTCATTTGGAAAGTTCTCCCTTTTCTTTTTAAGACTACAATTTCATTTTCCTCCCTCCTTTTCTAATCAAATTTACCAAAGGGCTTATCTATTTGATTGGCTTTTTCATAGAACCAACTTTAGTTTTATTAATTACAATGTTTTTTACTTTCAATATTTTAATTTCTCCTTTTTAATTTTAAATTTCCAATTTAGTATTTGATTGGTTTTTTAATTTGGTCTTTTTTTTTTTTTAGTTAAGCCAATTCATTAATTTTCTTTCTTGTTTTATTCAAGTAAGTCTAAGGAATAAAATTCCCTCTTATTACCCTTTGGCTGCATCCCAACATTTGGTATGATGTCTCATCATTGTATTATTTAGGAAATTATTAATTGTATCTATAATTTGTCTTCACCCAATCATTCTTTAAGATGAATTTTTATTTCAATTATTTTTGGTCTATTTCCCCAACTTTTTGTTGAATGTAGTTTTATTGCATCATGATCTGAAAAAGAAAGCATTTATATTTCGTTTCTTGATTTTAATTTAGGTCTTTTGTTAATATAGGTCAATTTTGAATGGTTCCTAACTGCTGAGAAGAAATTATTCCTTTCATTCCATTCAATTTTCCCAAGATCCAACATACCTAACTAATATTTTATTTACTTCTTTAATTTCGTTCTTATTTGTTTTGTGGTTTGATTTTTTAATTCAGGTGCAAGGTTGAGATCTCCTACATTACATTTTGTTGTCTATTTCTTCTTAACCCTCTTAACCTTTTAGAAGTTGGATGCCATACCACTTGGTAATATTTTTAATATTGATATTGCTTCTTTTGTTTATGACCCTTTAGCAGGATGTGTTTCCTTCCTTATCTCTTTTTAAAGATCAATTTTTTTTTTCCTTTGATCTGGATAAGGATTAAATTTCCCTCTTTTTGACTCACCAAGCATAATAGATTTTGCTCCAGCCTTTTACTCCATATGTTCTCCCTGCTTTTAAATGTTTTTGTAAACAAAATTTGTAGGGTTCTGACTTTATCCAGTTCATTTCTTCTCTTTTGGGGAGCATCCTTCCATTTACGGTTAGAATTACTAAATCTGTTTTCCTTTCCTAATCCCCAGATTATGCTTTACTTTTCTTGCCTCTCCCAACCCTCTTTCCCTCTTTTTAAACTTTGTCCCCTCTTACCAATTTTCCCTTTTAATCCCCCCCTTTTGAGTCTTTCCCCTTCCTTCCTTTATTACTTTTTTTTTTTCCTTTTCCTTCCCCCATTTTTTAATGAGGGAGGAGAATTTTCAAAACAAATGTCAATTATTTTTCTTGAGAACCTGATGAGGTAAAGATTTTAAAATGTTCCTCCCCCTCTTAGTTCCCTCAGATTGATAAGTTTCCCCTTTTGGGATGTGGTTTCCCTTTTTTCCCTCCTTCCCACCTTATTCTGCCATCATCCCTTTTCCATATCTACTTCCTTTTTTATTTATATCAATTTAAATCAAATTATACATGTATTCTTTTGTATATCCACAACAAAATACAATTTCAAGGTTATTTTTACCTTTTCTGCATCTCTGAGTTCTATTCTTGGGGAATAAAATTTTTTTTTTTGGTTTTTTTCTTGAAAAATTGGAATTCATTTGTTTCATTATTTCCATCTTCTTCCCTGGAAGAAAAGTCACTTAGTGGGTGTTTATTCTTGGCTGCATCCAAGTTCTTTATTTCAATATCATATTCAGGCCCTTCTTTCCTTTAATGTAAGGAGCCAGATCTTGGGTGATCCTTATTGTGGCACCTCGTATTTAAATGTTTTTTTGTTTTTTTGTTTTTTTCCGTAAAATTTTTCCTTAATTTGATAGTTCTGAAATTTCCACAATATTCCTTGGGGTTTTTATTTGGTTTCTTTCAGAAGGTGTTCGATGAATTCTTTCAATCCTTTTACCTTCATTCTATTAATCGGGGTTCTCGATGATTTTTTAAAAATATCTAGGCTCTTTTTTCATCATACTTTTCAGAAAGTCCAAAATCCTAGTTATCTCTCCTTGATCTATTTTCCAAGTCTGTCGTTTTGCAAGTAGATAATTCATGGTTTTTTAGTTTGTCATTTTTTTTGTTGACTGATTCTTGCTTCTCAATGAATCATTATTTCTATTTTTCAGTTTAATTTTTAAAAAATTATTTTTCTTCATTAGCTTTTTTACCTTTCTGTTTATGTCCAATTGAGTTTTTAAATGTATTGTTTGGTCTGTGGAATTTTTTTTCCATTTCACCATTTTTTTTTTAGTGAATTATTTTCCCAATTAAGATCCTACTTTCTTGAGTGTTCTTTGTCTTTTCAATTACAGATCCTACTTTCTTGCAGGTTCTTTTTGTCTTTTCCAATTCAAAATCCTACTTTTAGTGAATTTTTTTTTTTCAATTCCAATTTTACTTTCCTGAGATTTTTTTTTTTAATTCACCAATTTTTGTTTCCCCACTTCCTGGGAATTTTTTAACTTTTCAATTATATTTGGGAAGTTGTTGCTCTTGTAACTTCTTTTCCCCAACTTCCCCCTTTTTAACTTTTTTCCCTTCTTGAGGAACAGTCCCGATATTTTTGTTTTTGAGGTTCTTCAGGGTTTGTGATTCTCTTTTCTGCTAGAAGCTGTCAATCTTCTTTTCATCTTTTTTATTCATGTTTTAAACCTTTAGGGTCTCCCTAGGCAAGGGGTTCCAGCCCCTCTGGAGCAGGGAGATGTAAACCTTTTCCCTCCCTAGGTTTGGGGTCCTGAGTGAGAGTTTTCCCTTCCCCAACAGGAAGTGGATTCAGCACGGCCGAGATGGAATTGCCCGTTGGGCTGTGTGGGTTAGTGTTGCCTCAGCTAGAGACTAAGGGGTGAAAGTGTACGCCCCAGGCCAGAGCCTCTTTGTGGGACTTGAGTATAGCAGCTGAACAGACGGCGGCAAACTCTGCTCAATCTCTGCCTGAGAAATCCGCCTGAAACTCTAGGCCCCAAGCCAAGGCTCCCCCTGCCCAAGATTGAGGCTAAAGGCTGCGCCTCCTGCCGTAGGATCCGTCCCCAAGGAAAAGCCCAGTACTGGGTTGGGGCTGCCGCGGCTGAGATCTGTGCTTTCCTTTTTGGTTGAGGCCCCTCAGAACCTCATTTCTCTCCCTCTGCTGATCTCCCCTGGCCCCGGAACCAACCTTTTTTTTGAGACTGCAGATTTTCCCGGCCGGTGGTTGTTCTACTTCTTTCTTTACAATTGTGAGTCAAGATATTTTGAGGCTCGATATTTTGATAAAGAGGGAAGAAAGAGCTTAGAAAGTTTGCCCTTTGCCATCTTGGCTCCGCCCCCCTCAGTGCTATCGTCTTAAAGAAATCAGGATCACTCATCACCATGTGAGGATGAGGCACGATGTCTAGAAATACTTCCCCAAGGTATAGCTATTTGTTAATACAATTTTCTTTTTCATGTAACAAAAATAGAGGCTTAAAAGTATCACTATCACTGCAGAAGGGCTATTTTCTGGATGTGCCTGTGTAACTCTAGACATAGATTACAAGTAGCAAGTAATTATTTGATGTTGGACTTAAAGCTTGGAAATCCTTGGAGCAATTTAACCCAATCCTTATTTTTACAAATGAGCTCTATGACTCTGAGCAAGTCCTTCCCAGAGCCAACAATTTTTTAAGACCAGAAGTTGCAGATGACAATAAGATTCTAGATCTAGAAATGGAAGGGATCTCAGTATCATCTAATACAATGACCTCATTTTACAAATAAGGAAACTGAGGTTCCTACAAGTTAAATGGCTTGTCCATGTTCATTCAGGTATTAAGCATCAAAGTAAAGTTTTGAATCTGGGTGTTCTGATTAGGAATCAGACTTGCTAGTGCATGTGTTCCATGAATAGAGGAAATTTTACATGGGGAGTTCTCAATACCATTGAGAATGAAATCATAGATTTAGACTAAAATAAACAACAAATGAACAATTACACAATAATAAAATAATAAAAAAAATATAAAGTGTTGTGGTATCATGAAAATGATACTTCTGAGCTAATTATCTGCTCAGTTTGGTCATAGGAAACTACTAAACCCTGAATTTAATCTAAGTCCTATGGATATATTCAATTGCCATATTCACCAAATGAGATGGTGATACTATTAAAGGCATTAGTACCTATTTAGATTAATATCCTACCTTACTTTTTTTTTTTTTTTAAACCAAATCCTTTTTTCCCTAAAATATTGTATGGTCCTAGTATCGTCATTCATACTTTAGATGAAGAAACTAAGTTTCAAAGAGGCTGACACTTCTCCACCCTCACTCTTTGAGTAAAGTAGAGCCCAGAATCTTCTAACTCTTAAACCAATGATGCGTCGTCAGGTTTTATAGTTGAAAAGATCCTTAGGGCTCATAAAGTATATTTAGTCTTATTTTATAATACTAAAGATAGGGTTTTAAGTCACTTAAAGATATAATGTTAATGATGACAATGGTGATGATAAGCAACATTTACAAGACACTTTATGGTTTTCAAATAGTTTCATATGCATTGTCTCTTTTGATTTTCTCATACCAAAGTTCATTAAATTCTGTGTAACACATTTTTGTGTAAAACAAGCACTTTCTCTGATTTTTATTTAAGTAATAGTTCATGTTACAAATTGGGAGAAGAAATCTGGGCTATATATTCCTTTAATTTCCTTTTCTCCTCATTTCATTCTGCCCAAATGTCTGAACCATTAAATTGTGAGCTCCTCAAGGGCAAGAACTGTCTTTTGCTTTTTTGTGTGTGTATGTTTCTAATATTTTACACAGTGTCTGGCACAGAGTAATTAATATTGATTGGTTGATTAATAGAAAATCACAGAATCTCAGAGTTAGAAATAATCTCAGAGACCATCTAATCCAACCTCTTTGCTGCCAGGAATCAATGTTTCAACACTTCCAACAAACAAATGATTTAAGCCTTCACTTGAAAATAATGCAGGCAAATTAAACTCACTGCTTCCTGAGGCAGTCCATGATGCTTAGACATCAGCTCTCTTCTTAAAATCTTTTTGTTTTAAATATCGAGCCTAAATTTGCCTTTGATCATCCATCATAACACAGACAAATAAAAAAATCTAGGATCTAGGAGAAAATGAGGGCCAACTGGATCATGTCATAGGATGACAGCACTTCTCTGCTTTACCAGGTTTTAAGACAAGTAAACATATAAAAAAAAAATCACCATTTCCCCAATTTCCTAAAGCAGTAACATCTAAAGTCTTTTGATCATATGTCTCTGTCAGTTTCTTCTTAAATGAACATGTACCTTTGTTATGTGCATGTTTGCTTAAGTTATAATAATTGTTGCTAATAACTATACATTATAAAATTATGTTACATAAAAATAGTAATAGAATAATAAAAAGACGAAATAATATTTGAACATATAGTAATTAGAAAACTACTGGAATTTATTGACTAAGGGAGTTTCGTGTTCCTACCTATGATTTAGGCAAATCATTTCGACAGGTCCCTTCCCAAATACCCTGAATTTGACTTGCTTTGTATCAATTTTGTCTTCCAGCTATTTCTTCATTAAAATTGTCTTTTTTAAGATTTCACCTATTCGCTTGGGGAAGGGTCCACAGTATGATTTTGGTGGTAGCAAACACCTCCTTGTGTTTACACAGCAATAGTTTACAATACAAAGTTTGAATTCCCTGAAAAAGACAATAAATCAATAAACCCTTAATAGGTACCTATCACATTCTGGTGCTGTGTTCAATACCAATTATAACAATTACTAAAATACCTTTTAAAATGAAAACATACTCGTTTCACTTTGCATGTTGTGTGTTTTGTTGTTTCTCCATTCATGACATGACTAATATGAAAACATGGTTTACATGATTGCACATAGATAACCTATATCAAATTCCTTACTGACTTAGGAGGGATTGGAAGGAAAGAAGAAAGAAAATCTGGAACTCAAAATTTTATTTAAAAATGAATACCAAAAATTGTTTTTACATGTAACTGGAAAAATAAAATTCTATTTAAAAGAAAAAAAATGAAATGGCAAACTAAAAGTTTTTACATATATAGAATTGCCATTTGTTTAAATTTTTATATTAGTATCATAGTTGTTATTGTTGCTATCAATACTTTACCATTCTGGTGCCAAAAGTAATGAAATACAGTCTCAAAACCAAATTCAGGATCCAAATCTCATCTCTGATATATATTGATTCTTTTGTTCTGAACTCTGGACTCTCAGTGTCTTAAGCAACACTCTGAGACCATTAATAGTAAAGAAGGAGGCAAATAATAAATTGGTAGAATTTTTATGACCTTCGAGTCCCAATAACAAGAAAAAATAGGCCCAGTCCCTTTTCCTGTTATTATTCTTCCTTATGATTCCATTTTATTGATATAGACAGTACTCTGGAAAAAACTTTTACCAATGCAGACCAGCTCCTTTTCTTTAATGCAGAGATTGAAAGAATTGCCTAAAGCCCTGAGAGTTTAAATAACTTTTAAAGTCCCACAATCATATGACACAGGCAAGACTTTAATCCAAATTTTCCCAGATCCGGGGTCACTGTCATCTAAGTCACATGGGCTCTACACTTGTTTTAATTAGAACTCCTTTTAGCTCAAAAATCATCCAGGTGTACAAAGAGCAATATTATGAAGAGAGAAAGAGAGCAGGATGTAGAAATGTAGAAAGAACTAATACTGTATGATGAAACTATGGCATTTAAAAGGGAGGTCATCTAAGGGTTCTCTGTATTTGACAAAGTAGTAGACTATTGTAATGCTCTGAAATAAAACTCGGAAAAATTGCAACATAAGAGTGGCCCAAGGTCAAATAGACAATGTGTACACACCTTAATTATGCATATTTGTGTCAATAATTTATTAAATAATAACAAGCTCCAGATTAAAACCTTAGTCATCTTTGAGTCTTCTCTATCTCTCAATCTTCATAGTCAATAAATTTCTAAGTCTTATCAATTCTACTTTCTCAATATCTCTCATTTTCTAGCTTGGGTGACTATCACCCTAGCTAAGGGCCCCAATTTTTCTTTTTAATAGCTTTCTAAATGGTCTCCCTACTTCCAGGTTCTTCTTTTTTCTATTAAAACCTCCACACAACACCAAGATTATTTGCCTAAAAAAATTTGAACATGTTAATTTACCTTGTTAAAGAATCTTCTTTAAAAAAAAAAAAAAAAAAAAGAATTTTCTTATTTACCAAAAATTTCTAGGGAAAAGTACTGATATTTTAGATTAGCCATGCTCAATTTAGTCTTTGTATATTTGACTTCCTGATTTGCCTGACATTACTCCTATTCATGTTCTCTAAATAGTCAAAATGGCTTCATTTTCCCCTAAATTTAGCAACCCATTTCCCTTCATAATTTTTAACAGGAATAACCCTCATGTTTGGAGTGTCCTACTTTCTAACTTCTGCCTTTTTAATCTTTAACTTATTTCACTGGTCAGTTCAAAGTTCCACTTTGATAGGAAGTCCTTCCTACCCTGTTAGAGTCCTTTTACAATAGGTCAGCCCAGTGCAAACAGGAGGTTGTTGAGCAGCCCAGAAGTAATTTCTGTGGCCAGAGACTGCCCCATGGGCAGGATCTTCGTCATATTGAGATAGCTTCATAACGGGAGATGGCTTCCTCTCTGATTGGCTATGTGTGTGACCTTACAGACTCTTCTTAAACCCACTGCAGCAGGAAGTCACTATCCTGGGGTAGCTGAACCAAGTGGATGGATCCCCATGACAAGTAAGGAGCTTGAGAGTGAATATGTAGGTCTGTTGCAGACCTGGTGTTCACTTGGGAATTAACAGGTCAGGGCATTATGTAAGCAAGTATAATAAAGACTTTAAATTTGCACATGGCTGTTCTTGAGTGCACTATCAGTTATTAAACAAAGATTCAAGAAATTGTAGCCAGAAATCTCTGAAGGCCTCAGAAGAGATGAGTCAAGTTAAAGTTAGTTGACACTGCAAAGGTCAGTGGCCAGAGGATTCTCTGATACCCCGGGAATTGAGGGAGACTGGCAATGTAAAGGTTACAGAGTAATGCTAGGGCATTCCCAAATGAAGTGACTGCCCAGGGTTAAGTATTACTGTACTTTACACTATCTTAGTTGCTATCTCTCTCTAAATTCTCTAATGATATGGGTTTTAGCTGTTTATATGCTATACAACCTGCTAGAATATAAGCTCTTTGAGGATAGGTAATTTTTAAAATTTTGTTTTCATCACCTAGCAAAGTGCCTAACATAGTGAATATTTAATAAATGATTTGTTGAACTGAGTTGGATTCAAGTATTCTGTAATAACAGTTAGGAGATGATGAGAAAGGAAAGGAGGATAGAGACTAATGAGAACCAGGCAAGAAAATCTTACTCCATAGTCACATTCTTTACCAAATCCCACCAGTACTCTTCCTGAGTATCTATTACTCTTTTAGGACATAAATGCCCACTGAAATAGAAAGGATATTTATACAAGAGCAATAAGAGAGAGAGAATAGCTTCAGAGAAATTTAGAAGACTTTTATGAATTTAAATAAAGTTAGCAGAACAAGAAGAAGCAACTAACTACAGAATTATACAGACAAATCATTTTGGAAAATTTAAGAGCTTTAATTAATGTCAAACTACAATGATTCCAGAAGAACAATGATGAAGATGCTAAACAATTCCTCATAGAGAATCAACAAGTTCATGGTATATCATAAGAAGCGTCTATTTAGACATGGCTAAAGTGAGAATTTGTTTTGCTTGGGAGATAAGTGGCACAGTGGAAAAGGTCTAGAATCAGGAAGACACTCATGAGTTCAAGCACAACGTCAGATACTTCATAGTTGTATAACACTGGGCAAATCCTCTCATCCCTATGGCCTCAGTTTTCATTTCTGTAAAATACAGAAAGTAACAACATCTATCTCCTAGGATTATTATGAAAATAAAATGAATTAATACTTGTAAACCACTTTGTAAATCTAAAAATACTATATAAATTACTACCTATTATTATTAATGTATAACACAAAAGTTTTACTTTGTGTTTTTTGTAAATAGTAGGGGAGTGGGAAGATAGAAAATGAAGAAAATAAAATTGTGGCATTTTTTAAAAGATTTTTTTAAAATCACCCCTTTTCTAGAAATAAATGACCAAGGAAGAAATTAGAACATGAAAATAGGTAACTTTAATCTACCATCTAGTTGCATTGTTGGTGGAGTTGTGAACGAATCCAACCATTCTGGAGAGTAGTTTGGAACTATGCTCAAAAAGTTATCAAACTGTGCATACCCTTTGATCCAGCAGTGTTACTACTGGGATTATATCCCAAAGAGGTTATAAAGAAGGAAAGGCCTGTATTGCACGAATTTTGTGGCCCTTTTTTAGTGCTAAAATGGAAACTGAATGGATTCCATCATTGGAGAATGGCTTAAATAAATTGTGGTATATGAAATTATGGAAATTTACTGTTCTTGAAATGACCAAAGGATGATTTCAAAAGGCCTGGGGAAGACTTACATGAACTGATGCTGAAATTAAGGCAGGACCAGGAATCATTATATACTTCAACAACAATACTATATGATGACCAGTTCTGATGGCCTGGCCTCCCTCCAAGAGATCAACCAAATATTTCAATGGAGCAGTAATGAACTGAACCAGCTACACCCAAAGAAAGAACTCTGGGAGATGACTAAAAACCATTATATTAATTCCCAATCCCTATCTATACCCACCTGCATTTTGATTTCCTTCACAAGCTAATTGTACAATATTTCAAGTCTGATTCTTTTGTACAGCAAAATAATTTTTGTCATGTATACTTATTGTGTATCTAATTTATATTTTAATGTATTTAACATCTACTAGTCATCCTGCCATTGGGGGATGGGAAGTAAGGTGAAAAATTGGAACAAGAGGTTTGGCAATTGTTAATGCTGTAAAGTTACCCATGCATATAACCTGTAAATAAAAGGCTATTAAATAAAAAAAAAAATCTACCATCTAGTTCAGTTCAGTCTTCCAAAAGCAAGCTAGTTTAGTTTCTATCATTTAGCTGTTCTCTCCCATCCAGTGTTCTCCACTCCCTTTCTGGGAAGTAAAAGTGAAAAAAGAAAAGAAGTGTAAAAAAAAAAAAAAACCATAGAAGAAAGAAAAGCAGGAAAATAAGAGGAGACAAAATGAACATCCTTCCATATTGTTCTTTTTCTGGGTATTTAATACTCATTTATTCATACAAACCCTAGAATATATCCTCCATGATGGAAAAGACATTCTAATATTATTTATTAATGGTCTTTTAGTTAAATGCCCCCAATAAGCTTAAAATATACTTGTTACATTTAAGATGGTTTGTATCATCAAACACCAAAAAGAAATTCTCTTAAATGGAAAGAAAAAAGCTTTTATAAGCTGATACATAAATAATAGTCTGGAGGGTTGGGGAGGGAATGATCTCCTTTTATAACCACATATCCTATTTGAAGGACATTACAGATCCACACTATCCAATAACTCACTTCTCATTAAAAGTGTTGCTGTTTTACAGGAGACCCATTAGAAGAGAATAGATAGATTTTTCATCCAGTCTAGAGGGAAATGCATGAAGTTCATTATTGTGCTGAACGTTTCATGGTTTTACAATTATACCTAACTGAGAAATCTTATGTCCAATTGGCTAGACTGATACCAGTTATATGACCCTGGGCAAGTCATCCTACTCCTCAGGTCTAACCTGTTTTGGAAAAGGTAGTTTCTTCCCTTTTGAGTTCCCTGTCAGTGACATCATAGCTGCAGGCCCTGCCCCATGCCCTAGTGAACTGAGACTCCCCAATATTAAGTCCTTATGAATCAGTCCCAGAAAAGTTCGATGGATGAAGTGATAGGTAATCTTTTCATAATTTTCTTCGATGCATATGAAACCCAGAAGAACTAGGTAAACTTAAATGCTGCTTTAATTTCTCATTTATTTTTCCTTCTTATCCTAGTCTAAGCTCTTCCCCCTTTCCTGTTCTTCCTCCTTTTCTCTTTCTCTTGCATGTAATTGTTCTTGAAATGTAACTATTTCTGATTTATCTGGAAGACAGATTAGAATTTATTTAAGAACCAATCAAATCTACTGCTTGAGTTTCTCTGACAAGTTCAACTTCCACACACCTTTCCACCCAGTCTACCCACCCCCAGGGTTTAACCTGTTACTTTTTGAGCACTACTAACCCCTGCCATTTGGGAACCCCTAACACAAGGCCTAAGTGTCCTGAGCAGTCAAGTCAGTTTTTGTGAAGAACTGAATAGCTATCTTCCGGTGATTTAAATCTTTTCCTCCAGGCAATGATCACTTGCTCTCTTGTCAAATTGTAAAACTTATCAATTTAGCATGGTCCAATGGCATGAGAGACCTCTCTAATCATAAAGAATGCACTTGCTTTATTTGTCTGTGTTAAGTCTGAACTATGTAGTATCAGGAAGCAAAATCTAGAAAGATAATATTTTATAAGTTATATATGGTTATATGCTACTTACAATGATAGAGGATTAATTGTACATTAGAAAACATTTCTGAATCTGTTTTAAATATATTTAATTCTTTTAGGTATTATGTATTTTGCTTTATTAAGAATGATCTTTTTTCCTGAGGAAGTGATAGGCAATCTTTGAACTCAAGTAAACATTAATTTTGAGAAAGTCTGGGCAACCAGATTCTTATATATTAGAATTTCAGAGTTAGATCAAATATCAAGAAGTCATTGCATATACTTCATTACTTTCAAGAAAGATATTTTAATCAACTTGGACATCCAACTTGGACATTCCTAACCTAATAGGTTTCCATAAATACTATTCAAAATACTATTCATTCATCCATTCAATATTCATCCATTCAATATTCAATCATCTTTATATTTAGAAAACTCATTTTCATAGGTAACAAAAATCTTACAAAAATCTCATCCCACTGGAATTAGAGAATAATAGCATGCTATATATAGTGATTTAATATATTTAAACTACATTTCTTGTTTTTTAATCCCTTCTGTTCCCATATAAAGAATACCACATTTTTACTATTATAGGATGGAAGACCAAGGGCATCATTATTCAAACAGTAAGAAATTCTAGAGTGAATATTTTCAATGAGTATTTATTGAAGGTAATGAGTAAGTACCTGATATAGTAGAGAGAAGAATCAGGAAGACCTGAATTTAATTCTTGTCTCTGATACATCTTGGTACTATCATATTCCCGATCATTCAGGCTCACAAGTCTAGCTATCATCCTCAACTTTTAACTTTGCCCAGCCCCCAACCAATTTGTTACCAAGTTCAGTTACCAATTCTACTTCTGTAACATATCAGATAAATGATTCCTTCTCATCTCTGACACCACCATCCACTACCTTGATGTAGACCCTTGTTATCTAATGTCTAAACAAACAAAATAGACTGCTGCTTTGTTCTCTCTGCTTCCTTTTTTAGAAAACCCTTTCTTTACTTTTCCATTTTAAAAATTCAAATTAAATCATCAGACTCTTACTTAGATTTTGATATTGTCTAGTTTTTTGGTTTTTTTTTTTTTTTTTCAATCATTTCTGACTCTTCATGACCCTTTTGGAAGTTTTCTTGTCGATAATACTGGAGTGGTTTGCCATCATATCTTTTCTAGCTCATTTTTTACAGAAGAGAAAATTGAGGCAAACTGGACTGAGTGACTTGTTCAAGGTCACACAGTGACTGAGGTGAGGCCTTCCTGACACCGGAGCAGGCATTCTATTCATTGAACTCACTCTTTGACCTTCAGATTTCTTACTGAATTCTGCCCTAATCAATCAACAAGTATTATTAGGATTCTCAATGTGCTAGGTATTTGTGACACAAAGACATAAAAATCTTTTTATCCTTGCTCCCAAAGAGCTTAATTCTTTTTTTTTTTTGAAAGGGAGGGGAGATAATTTATACATATGTAAGTATATGTAAAATAAATACAAGGCAATTTTGGGAGGGAAGACACTAGTAACCTGAGCAAATAGAAAATGATTCATGTAGATGATAATGCTTTAGCTAATTCTTAAAGTAAATAAGGGATTTAGGAGGCTGAGGTTAGAAGGAAGAACATCCTGCCTATACTGAACAGCCAGAGGGAAAGCATAGAGGATACATTAGATACTAGAGATAACTGAGAGCTTAAATTCAATAATTTATTGAATTACATGATCAGACTCTGATTTATGCAAAATCTATTTGAAGGAAGTATGGAGGGTGGATCAGAGAAGGATTACAGGAAGGACAATTAGGAAGCTACTGTAGAATCCAGATAATAGGTAATATTGGATTGAATCAGGATGGGTATGGATAAAAAAGACATTTGACAAGGCAAATGATTAAGTATATAGATTGAGGGAGAGGAGGGAGTCTAAGATAAAACCAAAATTATAATCCTGGAAGTATAGAAAAGTGGTATTTCTCTCAACAAAAATAGAGAAGTTCAGAAAAGAGATGAGTTTGAAGAGAAGACAATGAAGTCTGTTTTAGGTATGTCGAATTTAAATATCTATAAAACATCTAGTATTTACTTAACAATCCTTGGTGATGCAAGACTAGAATTCAGGAGAACTATTCTTAGTTGTGTAGATACCACAATAAAAACAATTACTATTGCTACTAGCTAACATTTATAGAGAGAGAGCCTACTATTGCTAGGTACCATAGTAAACACTTGGCAAATATTATTTCATTTGATCTTCACTAAGGCTAGCAGAAGATAAGGAATTTTATCAAGTCCATACAACTAATCTCAAAGACCTGCAACTCTACTACTGTTCTACCTAATTGCTCCTACATCTGTGGTTCATTGTCTAGAAATAATTAAACCTATGAAAACTCATGGGTCACCAAATGAAAGAGTATAGAAATAGAAGAGAAAACTGAGGACAGAACCTTAGATTACTATTAATAGTGAACATACATGATATGGGTGGTGACCCAGTCAAACAGACAGTTTTAGTTGAGTGATAATGTCAAGCCCAGACTACAGAGAGTTGAAGAGTGCATGGGAAAGAGAGGAAATAAAGGCAATGTGTAAAAAAAAAAAAAAAAAAAAAAAAAATTCCTGAAAGTTTTTTTTTTAGTAACAGCACACCATTTAGAATTCAATTACAAACAGCTTTAGGATCATTTAATCAAAAATTTAGAACTGGAAGGGACAATAAGAGACCATAATGTCCAATTATTTCATTTTATAGATGAAGAAACTTGTAGAGGGCTGGAACTGGAGAAGTATACTTGAAATAAGGATACTTACAACAAGGTGTTCACTCAGTGGAATTGGTGAGATAATGGTGTGATATAATGATATAATCACTCTAGATTGGCTTATACTCAGTATACTGTAATGAAGTAATTGTAATAGGATATTTAAACTGGGGACAAAGTCAGACTCAGACTCAGACTGGTTGAGACTGTCAGACTGTCATACTGCTGAAGGAGACTCGGTCAGACTGAGACTAGGTCAGACTATGACAGACAAAGACTGTGAGGAGACAATAATTTCCTTGTGAAGGAAACAATAATATCCAATTAGATATTACAAGAATATCTAATATTCTATTCCTGACCATTCTCCTAGTGTCTATCCTGCTGAGATCAAGGCCTTTTTGGAGGACCTCCAAAAAGCTAGTCCAAACATTCCAGAAACTGAGGTCCCAAAATGTTAAATGTCTTGCCCAGGTTCATATATTTTGTATGAATCTAAGAAAAGATTCGAAGTGAAGTCTTTTTTTTTTTTTTATTTAATAGCCTTTTATTTACAGGATATATACATGGGTAACTTTACAGCATTAACAATTGCCAAACCTCTTGTTCCAATTTTTCACCTCTTACTCCCCCACCCCTCCCTAAATGGCAGGATGGCCAGTAGATGTTAAATATATTAAAATATAACTTAGATACACAATAAGTATACATGACCAAAACATTATTGCTCCAAGTCATTATTAATCAGAGAAATGCAAATTAAGACAACTCTAAGATACCACTACACACCTGTCAGATTGGCTAAGATGACAGGAAAAAATAATGATGATTGTTGGAGGGGATGTGGGAAAACTGGGACATTGATTCATTGTTGGTGGAGTTGTGAACAGAATCCAACCATTTTGGAGAGTAGTTTGGAACTATGCTCAAAAAGTTATCAAACTGTGCATACCCTTTGATCCAGCAGTGTTACTACTGGGATTATATCCCAAAGAGATTATAAAGAAGGAAAGGGACCTGTATGTGCACGAATGTTTGTGGCAGCCCTTTTGTAGTGAGAAACTGAAACTGAATGGATGTCCATCAGTTGGAGAATGGCTGAATAAATTGTGGTATATGAAAATTATGGAATATTACTGTTCTGTAAGAAATGACCAACAGGATGATTTCAGAAAGGCCTGGAGAGACTTACACGAACTGATGCTGAGTGAAATGAGCAGGACCAGGAGATCATTATATACTTCTACAACAATACTAGATGATGACCAGTTCTGATGGATCAGGCCATCCCTCAGCAACGAGATCAACCAAATCATTTCTAATGGAGCAGTAATGAACTGAACTAGCTATACCCAGAAAAGAACTCTGGGAGATGACTAAAACCATTACATTGAATTCCCAATCCCTATAGTTATGCACACCTGCATTTTTGATTTCCTTCACAAGCTAATTGTACAATAATTCAGAGTCTGATTCTTTTGTACAGCAAAATAATGTTTTAGTCATGTATACTTATTGTGTATCTAAGTTATATTTTAATATATTTTAACATCTACTGGTCATCCTGACATTTAGGGGAGGAGGTGGGGGGGTAAGAGGTGAAAAATTGGAACAAGAGTTTTGGCAATTGTTAATGCTGTAAAGTTACCTATGTATATATCCTGTAAATAAAAGGCTATTAAATTAAAAAAAAAAAAAAAAAAAAACTCAAAACAGATCTTCCATAGAGTCAGAATAGCAAGTCATTTATCACCTGCAAACTCATCTGATAAGGTAAGGAGTAGAGAGAAGCACCTCTTGTTTTTAACTCAACTCAACCAGTAATTGTGCCCAACATAAAGCAGGTAAATCTTAATATTAATTAATAATTAAATTAAAATTAATTAAAATTAAAATAAAATTAATTAAAAATTAATTAATAAAAGGTTCCTTAATATTATTTTAAAATAAAAAGTTTAGTGTGATGTCATCAAACTCTAATGAAATTTAAAGTACCAAAAATTTACACAAAAAGATAGATCTGTTTCTTTCCTCTCTACTATGAAGTTTAAAGTGATATAAAAGTCACAAAATTACCACTTCAATCTACATTTTCCATAAGGAATTTTAAAAAGACTTGACCAAATACATTTTAGCACAACATCCTACTGCCTGTCTGGGCTACCCCATGGCCAAATCTTGGCATGAGAATGTAGTTATTACCTGTTTGGAAAGACAGTATTGTATTAAGACCTAAAAAAGCAGTAATGGGACTATTCTTTGGTTTAACCATTTTGATGGCTGTCAAGGGCAATTATATTGCCCTAGGAATCGAATTTTGCATGGGGAGAAAGGAAGAAATGGGGCAAGGGACTTATGTCAGTGTATTCTTTTGAAGTGTCTACTTTTATGCAGCTCTTAACATTTTAACTTCAAACAAAGCAACTGCTTAGCTTTTGCCACTCTGTCAAATCAACCATACTCCAACATAAAGAAGAACTCAAAATATAGGCATTCTGAGCTTCTCATTGTATCTTGGATTTCATTCCTTATGATAGATAACACATGCTACAATTGAGCCCTACTTCACTAACCAAAACTGGTACCACCATCATTATCTTCACTTTATTTTTATTTTCAAATAAAATTTTTAAAAAACTTGCCCTTATCCAAGAGTTAGTTGATATTTTTATTTACAAAGCAGCTCTCTTCTCCTTTAATAGTCCTTCTCATTCACAGTACATAAACATGAGGGCACTTTTGTCTTTGTAGCTCCCCACACTGATTACACAATGTCCTCTCCTCCTAGCAAGTACTTAAAATGGTTGCTGTCTGATTGCATTAACACAAACACACACTCTTCTAAGTCTCAGCCCAGGTCTCATTTGATCTTTAAGTTTTGATCATTCAGAGTAAATGTAATGGTAATTATTTTTGTTGTGATCCAAATTTCCAAAGGCCTTCCCTTGCCAAAAGAGCTCTTTTGGGAAGACAAAATAGACCAACTTTTGTACCAATTTTCACATATCCTTTAATGGGTTTTGCCCTCAGACAAACCTGGGAGACCTGGGAAAGATCTTGACTTAAAAAGGCTATGGTTTCCTCTGCATCCAGGGCTATGGTGGATCATCCTAATTTAAGTTTTGCCACTAAACTGCAATGACTCTGGAGTAAAGCTGCCTCACTTACATCCAATTCACTTGTCAAGACATCACTCTCCTGTTTGTCATTGGTCTGATTGAAGAACAAAGGCAGAACCATAGGCAGAATTCATACAAATTCTTTAATACAATGAATAATCTTAGGACCCTAACTTTTAGGATACCCAGGGATTTGGTGGCCACTTCATCCAATCTCATTTTGCAAGTGATTTGCCCAGGGTCGCATAGGACAAAGAAAAGATTTAAATCCAAAACATATTATTTGAAATTTGTACCATACAAGACTCTTTTATTGGCAAAGACATCCCTAGTACCCAATTCATGGTAACAAAATGATCATTATAATTTTTAAAAATCTTTTTTTTTTTAATTGTATTCATAGGTTGAGTCAATTTACATTTAATAGATGTTGCAATGGATAGAGCACCAGCCCTGAAGTCAGGAGGACTGAGTTCAAATCTGACCTCAGACACTTGGCACTTCCTACCTGTGTGACCCTGGGCAAGTCACTTAATTCCAATTGCCTCAGCAAAAAAACAAATTACCTTACTAAATTAATAACATTATACCTCATTGAAGTATGCGGATGATACAGATTTGGAAAGGCCTATGGTATGAGAGCAGATTTTATCAAGTTGTAAATGTATGGCCCTAAAGATTGGGTAAGGACTTGTTATCTCAAGGTTGATCTAGTTATGAAACATTGATCAGTAGGTTAGCAGTAGAATACTTACCTTAATTTTGATTACAAACAGTTTTAAGATGGTCTAATATGCAATAAAAGGCTTCTCAAAGGAGCTTGATGAAAGGAACAACCACACTAATGAAATTACTATTTTTAATATATTGATTGGTTTTTAGGCAAAATTTTAAGCATACAAAGCTTCTATTAATTCTTTCATTCCAACAAACACAGTAAGAAATGAGAGGAGGGAGCTGTCATGCTTCAATTATTAATAAATTTCTCACATACTTCACTGGCCACATCACAGTTGCAGCTGGCAAGAAAGTCATTGAAAAAGCGATACCAAGAAGAACTAATGGAAACAATTGGTCCCAAAACTATAAAAATGTTTCTTCAAGTATAATGAGAAAATGAATGGGAGATTTAGCTTCTAAGGAAAACAAAAATACAATTAGAAACTAAACCCTGGGTCAAATCAATGGCCCATTCAGTCTTTTTTTTTCCTTCTCTTGAAGTAGCATCAGGGATGTTTTGAGGAAGGGAATAGTATATGTCTGAAGTCATGATTCACTTTGAAAAGTTAAATAAGATAACATGCCCTGAACATGTTTAATTTCCCTAACAGAAAGTTGGTCTAAATGAGTGTATCCCTCAAAAGTTAAAGGAAGTAATTTTAATATAAATGCCAGTTTTCAAATTGGATGATTGTGGTGTTCTCTTTTTTAAAATATAATGGTTCTCTCTGGGAGCAGGTTTCTTGGGGAAGTTTTCTGGAGGCAGCCTTAGTTTCGGTTCAGAGTAATAATCACTCCAAATACAGCCCGTTGATAAAATCCAAACGTTTATTTCTTATCTCTTTCCTTGGGCCTGGTTAGCTTTCTTAGAGGCCTATCTCTCTGCTTGGTTCCAAGAGCTCTTGCCGCTAATCTTTTGCCTCTGCCAGCTTCAGCTTCTCTTCTTCCAAATATCTCCAGCCAGCACCAAGGTGAAAGTTGGAATGAATTTGTCTTGCCTCCGAGAGAGGGCTTGTGGGCTTCCTCCCAGAGTGCTCTGTGTCTGGCCCTGAGAGCTTCTTGCTTATATGAGCTCTCTAAAGGTGTGAACACAAGCATTGTTTCTATCAGTTCCACTTAGTACCTTGTTTCAAGTTCTGGCCCATAACATCTCGTAAGATCAGATCAATCATACTGAACCATGCTAAATTAGATAATTATTGTCTCTATCAACTCTAATGAGTTAACACTTTGTAAGGATTCCAACAGATGATAAACATGTGGCATCCTTTTTTTATAATAAGAAAGCTAGCTGGTCCTGGGTGAAGAACCAAAAAATACTTTTAAAAGATTTAGGAGAATTCATTGATGAGAAATGTGTTTATGTTCTTCATGATTAGGACTTAATCCCAAACAAAACCATATGGGGAAATTCGTCTACTATTTGATTATCACATATAAATGCACATAGAATATGGGGCACTAATACCCTAAAGATGATGCTAGATAATTTTTCACTCATCTTTTCATTGGTAATGAGTTTTTTTGTTTTTATTATTTAGTTTTATTTACCTTTTCTTTTTCTTATTTAAAGATACATTTCAACCAAAGAGTTTATCACTAATAGATTAAGCTACATTAAGCATATAATTTTCTTCCCTAGCCCTGAAACCTCTGAGGACTTGGTAGAAGCTATTAATAATACTACTTCCTTTGACTTTAAAAAAAAAAAATATGGTCATTCATACTTTTTCACTGCTCAGATCTAGATTTTAGTCTCCTGTTGACAATCAAAGTACCCATCTAGCATATGGATTATATAAAGGGTATAAGGAAAGGAAGAAATCCCACCATGCCTCTCATCATTTATCTGGATAACTGTCTCTGGTGGCCCAAATAAATGCTTTATCCTTTTGCAATACCACTGACAAGTGATGTTAGTTTTCAGTTTGAACACTTTTACATGGAATCTCACTTCCTAAAGTTTTGATAGTTTTGACAATAAGGAAGTTTTTCTTCTTTTTAGCCAAAACTTGTTTCTCTGTATTTTTCTAAAAATCACTAGGTAGGTTATCCTTGACTTCTGGAAATTTGATTTAAGTCATTTAGCCTTATCTACATCTGCACTTAAAACAGACATGCTACCTGACATGCTGATCTAAGACTTTTCTTGGCACTGAGCCATAGCTATATCTCAGAGGATCAGGGTTTCCCTAGAGTCCCTTATCTAGGTCCCTTGGGTTATTGGCTCAAATTCAAAAAAGAAGGAAAAAGGAACATGAAGAGAAAGGAGGTGCAGGAAAGCAATAAAGAGATAAAAAAGTCATTAAACAAAGGGAAAATGTAAAATATGCAAATTTTGGTTAAATATTCATGCAATTAAATTTAAACTATTTCTGAAAGCAGTTTCAAAAGAGAAAATCCAGAAATGATGCAAGGGTAGTCTCATTGAATAAGTGTACAGACCTCAGATACTACTGAAAAGCATAAAATTTATTGCCAATCAGATATAAAATTTATGAATTTACATATTGGTATTGACTTAGAAATGCCCTTGCAAATCTACTTACAAGTCTTCATTAAATATATAGGCCTCCTCCTTTTTGCCCCTGGGAAAGAGTTTATGTAGTATTACGATTCTAGTCCAAGATAATATATATATACTAAGCAAGGACTGCTGCTGGTACTAACAGGAACAAAACCTTTGTACTTGTGGCTGGAGACTCAAGAAACTCTTGTGACCTTCATTACCTTAATATCCCAAAACAAATGAAGAAATGCACAGTTTCTTCTTTTGTATACAGTTTATATACAGAAAAGTTTGGGTCTACATTTTGGAAGATGGTTTGGAACAGTGTCTATACTTTTAATTTACAATGATAAAAGTTTAAGGAAAAAAACTTTTTTATAATAACTGTAAACATGTCTTTTTGTCAACATAAAATTACAAAGTAAGAATTTCAGATAAAAACTTTGGCAACAAAAAAAAATATTCCCGCCCCAAATTCTTTTATTGTTCACCTGCTAAAAGATTCTAAAAATTTCTAGAAGTTTGGAATGAGAAGTTGTAATGTTAGGTTTTTTTTTAAGCTTTCATTATTTTATCTTCACCTATATTTAATTAACTACTTTTTTTAAAAAATCTGGAATTTTTTTTTCATCAATGTAGACAGCTTCCTGTTGCTGAAACTCCCTCTACCAATGCAGATAAGTAACAGTTCAACAACTTAAAAGCTTAGAAAGTTGACTGGAAATATGAGTTAAATAAGTTGCCCAGAGTCATACATTTATTATGTGTCAAAGGAAGGATTTGAGCCCAGATCATTCTGACTTCAAGGAAGCCCTTTTTACTTTCCATTTTTTACTTAATTTTAAAAGGAAACTTTGTAAAATTGGGGGAAAAATTATTTCCCCAAAAATAAAATTGTAAACAAGGATTTATTTTGGGAAAAGTTTTTGAATTAGTAATTAACCAAAATTTACTTTATCATTTTATTAATCAAATTAAAAAAAAATTTTTCCCAAATAAGTGTTGGTTATCCTTTCATCAATAAAGTTTTAAAATAATTGATAAAAGTAAATAAAACCCTGAGTCATACATTTAGTTGCCAAGGAAGGAAAGAAAAATAATTTGACAGGGAAAACTCACTTCTTGTTTATTTAATTTTAAACCTTTGGAAATTTGTAAATTTGGGAAGGGCCTGGGCCCAAATAAAATAAATGGATTTTGGGGGGATATCTTTAATTACATATTGGATTAAAGGTTTTATTTTAAAATTATTTGTTTAAAAAATGCATTTTTGGTTCAGAAGAGGGGGAACTTGGATCAAGGTTGGACGCACCATTCTATCCCATTCTCTTCCTTTTTATAGAAAAGGGTGGGATTTTAACCTAATTCCTGTTGTGGATTTAAAATATTGATCTTAAATTTGGGTAGGTGGGAACAAACTGAAAGGGTCCCAGGTTGGTGGTAGTTAATCAAATAAAAATTATTTTTTAAAACCCTCCATTCTTTTTTTTTTTTCTAAAATGGGGGTTAAAGACTTTTTTACCCAAAAAGGGGGGAGGAAATTGATTAATGCAAATACATGGGTTCATCTTAAACGATCTTTTGGGATAAAGCTACATTCCCCTTGGATCTGGGGGCGATCTTAAATAACGGCCTTGGCAGGGAACCGAGAATAGGTCCCCACAATTCCCGGGGTTTTTTAAAAAAATTTTTTCCTAAAAACCCTAAAGAAAAAAAGGGGTTTTCCCCCAAATTAGCCAGATTTAGGGGAAAACAAAAAGTTTGCCATATAAGGATGGGAACTTAATACGGGGAGTGCCCCCTTTTGGGAACCCACCCCCAGGAGAAGGGTTTGATCTCCCAAAACCCCCCCGGGTGGAGGAAAAAGGGGGAAAGGTCCAACCTTGAGCATTAAAACAATGAACCAAAAGAAAAGGGGGAATCCGGGGAAACCCTTATTTCCTTAATTTCCCATTAAGCCTATTTAAAGAACAAAAGAAGGTAGCCCTTTTAAGAGAAACTTAAAGACAAAAAGGGCCTTAGGGGCACTCAACAAAGGGCAAATTTGGTTTAATTTCTCCTTAACCAAAATCAACGGGGATGGAAGGCAAAACATGGGCCAAATTTTGGAGCTCGGGTAAAAGCCCAAAAAAAGTAAAATCCATGGGCCCACCTATGAACCCCTACCAAGGTATGGGCCAGGCAAGTCACAAAGGTTTTTTAGTAGACAATAAAATCTTAAGCTTCAAAAAGGGTTCATTCACAATAAAAATGTAAAGGTGGGCCTTCCAAAAATTGAACCGATGAGTTTTGCCCAAAGGGACTTTGCAATCTTCAAAGAACTTGGGAAAACCCAAAAAATGTTTTAATGGCCTTTGGAAAATCAATGATTCAAAGGATTTCTAGGACTCCCAAGGTTTTTTAGAGGAGTTAAAAATTCCCATGGGCACAAATGTTTTATCCAAAAGATAGGGCCCAAAAAACAGGGAAGGCCCTTGGGACTTTGGGAAACAGCTGCTTTCCGGGGTTAATGGGGGATTAAAACCAATGTTTTAAAAGGCAATGAAAAAAGGGTGGGAGAAAACCCCCTGCAAAAGAAAAGCTTTGGGTCAAAGTGTGGGCCCAGGAAAACTAGGGCCGCCCGGGGCAAAACCGGGCCCAAATGGACCAAGGTCCCCAGAAGGGCCTAGAAGGCCAATCCCAAATGCCAATCACCGGAAGCCATAGAGGGAAAGGGTTAAAACAAACCAGGAACAACCATGGAAAAAGGGGGTTAAATTGGGGAAAAGGGAGGGGAGGAAACCCCCGGGAAGGGAAACTTTTTCCCCATATGGCCTTCCCCGGCACGGAAAACCATTTTATCCTAAAGGGGCTCAAAAGGTATACATTTTAAAAACGGGGAATTGAAAAAAATACCAATAAGGAGAAATTGGATTTTCACCCAGGAAAATAGTACCAGGTTTTTCGTCCTTAAAAGCCGGGGTTTCCCCAGCTGTTCAATTTAAAATCCAGAGTTTCGGACAAGTGTAACAATGAGATTGAATTTAAAATCCTTCCATTAAGGAAGGTGACTTCAAGGAGGGTTTAGGTGCCCCTTTCCTAAAAAAAACAAACCTTTTTACCCGTTTGGAATTCAATACAGTTAAAGTCTGCCCATGAAAATTTTGGAAGGCAAAACAATTTTATCCTTTTAATTTGAAAAAATAACAACTGGGAAGAACGACGCAATTAGGGTTAAAAAAGGTTTTTGGGTTTTTAAAAGGGTGTTTAAAATAAAAATTTTCTGTTTTCAAGGGCTGTAACCGGGGATAACGTCCATAAAAAATAAAACACTTTGATAAAAGGGAACAGTTGCCAAGGAATTAAAACCTTTAAGTTTGGAACCTTTTTTGGGAAAAAAACTAAAATGGATTTTTGGGTTTGAAAAAAATGGAAAATGGAAAATGTTTCCCGGTTTTAATAATTCCAGGGAAAAGGTCTTTGGGTATTATTAAATTGTTTCAATCCTTGGTAAGGGGGAATATGAAAAGTTTCCTTTTCTGAGGTTAAAGTGGCCTTTAAAAGAAAGTACAGTTTTGCCAAGGGAATGAAAAACAGTCAGGTAAAGATGTTCCTTGTTTTAAGAAAAGTTCCCCAAAAAAGCATTCTTAATGGATACATTTGGGATGATGGGAACAAATTTAGACATGTTCCAAAGCCATAAAAATCATAAAATAAAATTAAATAAAGAAAAAAAAAACCTCCTTTTTAATATTTGGAAAAAAGGGTTTAAGGTTCAAAAAAACCCTCTAAAAAAAAAAAAATTAATGATTTTAAAAAATATCAAATTAAAGGGTTTAAGGACCCTAAAAGTTAAAATTTATGACATTTTAAGGAGACAGTCTTTAAATTCACCCGCCACACAAAAAAAAGCTCAAAAGGCTTTGAGAGAAGTTGAACCTTTTTATCCAAAAGGTTGAAAAGTCACTCAAAAACCCTTGGAGATATCATTTTGCCACACAAGGGCACCACAGCAGTCCTTATAAGGACACATTGTGATAAATGGGTGAACCTCCCGCCCAAAGACAAACCTTACACCCTACCCAGTCTTGTTAGAAGTTTTTTAAAGGCACTAAAGCAGTCAATTATTGGGACAAGACCTGATAAGATATACCTTTATCCAATACACAAATTTGTGTGTTTGTGAGACCCATAATTTAAAATTTTATTAGCCATGGCCCCAAATTTTTAATGGTCTCCATTAGAATAACTAACTATTACATAATTGGCGATGGACTCTTGAAGAAAAAGTTTTAAAGTTCCTCTTCAAGGACCAACAATCTTCACGGATGCATCCAAACATAATATTTTGTGCTGTGTACCTCATGATCTAACTATAAAAGAGTAGTCAGAACTCCTTTTCAGTCCACTCAGCAGGTTTGGGATCATTCAGCTCTTTTAATATCCAGGAGACATAAATATAATATCTGATTCCCTATTCAGTAGGGTTGTGGTACAAAAATTCCACAGCCAAATAAAATTTTATTAATATATATTTTTGAAACTTCAAGAGCAAGTGAAAAAACATCCAGGTAAGATCTATATATTACATGTCCATTCTCATAGTGGACTTCGGGTCCCATATTTGATACAACAAAGGCAGATAGCCTTCTAACTATGTTGGCAATTTTGTTCCAAGAAGCTCAGGCATTCATTCTAAATATCATCACGCTCTATTTGAAATTTGGAATAACAAAAAGGGAAGCTAAGAGCATAGTAAAAGCCTGCGGCTTGCCTTCCTTCACGCTCCTACACTGCCCCAGGGAAGAACCCTCGTGGTTTGAGACCCAATAAACGGCAAATGGATGTGACCCATTATAAATCTTTTGGTCGTCTGTCTTTTCATCCGTTTGTAACACCTTTGGATTCACTTTTCTGCCCAGCAAAGGGGCAAGTGTCAAATTCCTATACAAGCATTTGCCATTATGGTTGCCACAAAATAAAAAACAATGGTCCTGCTTATACTTCGAAACATTTTGCACCTTTTGTGCACATATGATTTTAAACCACCAACCTTTTAATCCTCAAGGACAGGCAATAGTGGAGGAGAAACAGAATATTAAGACCTCTCAAAACAAAAGAAAGGGGAAACCCAGGTAACCCTAAAGAACTTCAAATCTAGCTCTTTATCTATTAACTTTGATTTTTGAAAAGATCACTGGCTCCGGTAAGGTTTTATAAAAATGTGTCCATAGGTTATCTTTAGATAACGAGGTGATGGAGAGCCAGAAAGTGGTGAATGGAAAGGACCAGATAGGCTAACTGCTTTGGGGAGAGGGGTTTGCTTGATCTCTCGGGGAGAAAGGAACGATGGGTCCAAGACCAATTCCCTTTCCATGAGAGAAAACAGACCTTTAAACAAAGGGAAGAAAAAATATCTGGTCTGTTGCTGATTTGCCCCAGGAGGTGGAAGGGTTTGAATTTGCACGTTTGGGCTTCAAACCCTGGAATAGGTTCTCTGAGACATAGGACGAAAACCCTGGAATCATTGATTCTCTGAGCCATGGACGAAAACTCTCAGGAATCATTGACTTGAGACATAGGACTTGAAAACCCCAGGAATCATTGGTTCTCTGGACATAATTTAAAACCTCAGAATATTGGGATTCTCTGAGAAATGAAAGATTTAAAATTTAAAATCCTTGGAATCATTGGATTCCTAACACATAACAAGACTTTTTAAGGACTTCAAAAAACTAGGGGGATATTGGTTCCCTGACATTGAAACAATGGACAATAGATTGGTTTGGACTATCTCTTTGTGAAGAAGGTGTATGTGTGACTGTTGTTTAATACCCACCTTCTAGGACTTCTTGATCTTTTCCAACACCATGTTGATTTTATTGTTTTCTATTCCCTACTTGTGTGTACAATTATGTTTGTTACACCACATACCTCATGACTGAGGGGAGGTCTCAATAACCTCTTTATTTATGCTTGTGTTACCTCCCATGTATGGGTTTGTGCATAAAAACCCTTCAGCCCAAAACCCCTACAACCCCATTTTTTGGTTTTTCATCTCCTTCCAGTGTCAGGTGGGGCTGATCATCTCCTTTTATGCTTTCCCGCCTTTCCTGGAAGTCAGGGGAGGCTGTGATCACCTTTTCGGGTCTTTACCTTTCCCCTGGAATTAGGGGGCTTGATCACCTCCCTTGGGGGCTCTGACCTCCTAAGTCAGGAATGGCATGAACCGGTTTCCCAAAATAAAGAAAGGGAAAAATGTAAGGGTGAGGTTTGAGTTGATGCATGAGGTCCCAAGTACATGAGGCTAGATGGTTTGGGCTATACTCTTATTAAATACATGATTGGATTAAGAATGGTCCCTGCCCCTCTCCTTGCAAGTCCTGATGTTTGAAGGAAAACATTTTGGTGGGTGGAGGCAAGAGAGGAGGAAGACAAGTGGGGAGTTGGGCTGGTTCGAGACTCCGAGTGCTGGTTGTGTGGCTGCTGGTCGAGCAGCTTTTGACTCATGCACATTTATTCCCTTTCTTCCACCCTCGATCCTTCTTCACAGAATAAAGACGGATTTTCCCCAACTGAATTCCTGTCTCGTGCTGATCTTAAAATACACGATCTTAACAAGTAATTTGGAACTATGCCCAAAGGGCTATCAGACTTTCATATCATTTGATCCAGCAGTGTCTCTATTAGGCATGTATCCCAAAGAGATCATAAAGGAGGAAAGGGACCAACATGTGCAAAAATGTTTGTGGCTATTCTTTTTGTAGTGGCAAGAAACTGGAAACAGTGGATGCCCATCAATTGGAGAATGGCTGAATAAGTTATGCTATTTGCATGTTATAGAATATTATTGTTCTGTAAGAAACAATCAGCAGAATGATTTCAGAGAGGCCTGGAGAGATTTACATGAATTGATACTAAGTGAAATGAGCAGAACCAGGAGATGTATGTGGCAACAGCAATATTATATGATGATCAATTTTGAAGGACATGGCACTTCTCAACAATGGTCTTAAGATGAAGGGAATTGCACCAAAGAGAAACTGTGGGGACTGGTTGGTCCATCATAATATTTTTATACTTTCTGTTGCTGTTTCCTTGCATTTTGTTTTCTTTCTCACTTTTTTCTTTTTTGATCTGATTTTTCTTGTGCAGCAAGATAATTGTGGGAATAGGTATAGACATGTTTGACATATATTGGATTACTTGCTGTCTAGGAGAGGGGGGAAAGGTGGGAAAAATATTTGGAACACAAAGTTCTCTCAAGGATGAATGTTAAAAATTATCTATGCATATGTTTTGAAAATAAAAAGCTTTAACATCTGAATAAGAAATACCTTCTTATTAGTAAGTTCATTTCAAACCATTTCAAGAATGTAACTCTCTCCATGGGAATTTAGCCTTTCTTTAACTCTATGAGACCGGGAAATATGCCACATGTGTTTGGCTTCACTTCTACAATCCCAGGAACTAGCCACAACGGGACAAAGGATACCAGTGAGGTTGGCCCTCCACATCACATTTATCAGTCATATCTTGGAAGCCCATCTGGCATTTTTCCTATACCTAACTTTCTATATGTAACAAGTTAGCTCTGTCCCTTTTTGTTTTCAAGCATTGTAAATTCAGTCCTGTTTTAATCCTCATTGGGCTTCACCCACGGAGATAGATACTATTCTGCCTGGGATAACACTTTTCCCGATCAAGTTTGAAAGCTGCAACCGCTCCTCCCCCTTTCCAGAATCAGTGATTATCTTTTTTCTCTTATTTTAAATGTTTTCCTTATTCATTTCTTTTTTTTATTATTTCTGTATTGGTTGTTTTAAGGCAACATTCCGTGTATTGTATAATTAAATTTTACTTTCATTTTAATTGAGTTAAAAAATTGTCATTTATAAGAGCAATCCGAACCTATCCTCAATTAACAGAACAAAAATTGGCATCACGAACAGGATACCCTATATATCTTTTTTTTTTTTTAAAGAAGAATCGCTATTCCCCCACACCATTTGAAGTTCCGGGTTGGGAAGACACGCCCTTTTCCTCCTTAGGGAAGATTTGGGCAAGGGTGTGGGAAACTGGAAAGCCAAAAAAACAGATCCTTGCTGAATCTTAATTAACATTCAATAGAAAAGGAAAAGAAATAATGGTATCTTAGAGGATGGACTTTGTTAAAGTGTTAGGAAGGTATGTCACGTTAGATGATAAAAGGGAAAAAATTCAGATGGAAAAAGAAATGTCGTTGCAGGACAATTCAATTTACAATGCCAAAATTTCATTTTGGGAATCCTTGTAAAAGGGCATTGCTGAAAAGCAGCTGTCCAAGTGCTCAATATAAATATAGAAACAGGAGGGGAAAGTTAACAAAATAAAGGCAGTGTAATTGTAATGGGATAGGATGAGAAAGGGGGAAAAATAGTAGGGGAAAAATTCCTAGGCAGAGGATAAGGCAGACCCAAATTTTTGAAGGGGCTGAAAGAAGGTAATCTACGAAAAGAAGAGATTACGGGATTTTCCAGGGAAGTTCGTTTACTTGAGGTTTCTCAGAAAACAGGGGCCCCTATCTCATTCTAGTTAGAGTAAGTGATGGAGGAGCTGGTGGAGTTTGGCTGATCCTCAGGATTTTTAAAATTCATCAGTTTAACTTCAAACCCTTTTTACAACAAGCCATTTGAGATCTAGTCAAATTGGGCTTAATCAGAATGGTATAATACCAACTTTTGAAACTAGTTCTCTGGGTTTGAGAAATTTCTGACTCCCCATGGGCCTAATGCTTTCCCCTGGTATTTACTTGAGAGGGTTCAAAGACTGAAAAAATCATAAAACTACAGTCTTAGGGAGATGTACTTTAACTGCCCCCAAATATTACTGGTCCCATTGTAAAAATCAGCTCCTCCTGCCTCAAAAGTTAATCTTGACCTCTAGTGGCCAATGCTTCTCGCCCTGGTATACTCTGGGAGATGGAATTAAAAGATGAAAAAGAGGAAGTAAGAAAACTGCATCTTAGTGGAGATGCTGACTTTCCTGACATCCCAATAGCCTTACATGGCTCCAAAAACAGCTCCTCCTGCCTCAAACAGTTTCTGACCTCTTAGCCACAGGAACCTGGGACAAGTGATGAAAAAGTATCTCAATTGGGAGGAATTTAAAGATTAGGTGAATCCTTCCCCAAGAATGGGAATAAACCCAAGACTGGGTTTAACTCAATAATAGAATGTCTGAAAGGAAATTTTTCCCTTTTAAAGGCAGGAGAAAAAGAAAGAAATAGATGGGATTAACTCTGATATTATACTATAAAAGAGGGGGAAATAAAGGACAAATACTCTTTGAATTAACTCCCACTACCACCCACCTCCCTTTTCCTTTTTCTAGATCATCTAAAAGGAAAGGATAAAGTTAAGCCACGTGTCCATCCTTAAACTTCATAACCCCATGTGCCTTTATTTTGGAAAAAATGGATCTACACTAAAAATGCTTTGGTGGACATAAGGGTGGAGGCCACATTGATTTATGGGAATTACAAATTTAAAATGGATTTCCAATAATTATTTCAGGGTGGGGACACAAAGTTAGGGCTAGACAAGTGTCTTTGAATAGATAGGAAATTTCAAAAAAGGAGTACAAGGAAAGTAATTGTACCCATTCCGAGTATATAATAGGAATTGAATTTAAAGGATGACCCAATTTACCTGATGGACAATATCAATTTGCTATAAGGACTTTAAATAACTGTAGAAGAAATTTGTTAACCTCCAGTCTCTGTCCTTTCCTCAAAATTTTACCAAAAAAATAGGATACCAAGAGGGACAGAAAGAGATTCTCAAACCATATAGGAAATTGCAGGCTGGGTATTAATTCCCCTTACTACCTGGAATAATCCAGTTTGGCCTGTGAAAACTACGGATCCGAGGGATGACAGAATTATGACAATTAAAATCACCCCTCCCTTATATGCAGCGTCCCAGATAAATTACTTAATGAAGCTGTGCAGTCATTCTGGTTCTTTTGCGAATAGACTTGCTAATTTTCTATTTATGAACCTAAAAATGGGACCAATTTGATTTACCTGGCCTGGTAGACGTATACCTTTACTAGATTCCCCCAAGGTTTTCATAGTCCACTATTTGTCATCTGATATGGCTGAACATGGATAACAATTGGTCGATGTGAAATTAACCCATTATTGAGATATTATGATACAAGCCCTACTGCTCAGAGGGAAAATGGCTAGATACTTATAGAACATGAAAGGGAAAGAATGGAAATTAATTATAAAATACAAGGAGCCCAATTTAAAGTTTTTTGGAAAATTTGAATAAAAAGAGGGAAAATTACAGAAAATATTGGACTTTCCTCCCGGATGAAAAAACACAAAAATTAAAACTTATTTGGATTCCAAAATATATTTATTTACCAGATCTTGTCTTTGTATAAGGTTTGAAAGAAATATGAATTTGAGTGGGGACATAAGGAATACAGTCCTTTAGGAAGCAAAGTCTTCAGACTCCCAAATTTATGGCTTGTAAAGGAGGGGCCTGTAGAATTACAAGTATCTATTTTAAATGGATATCAGACTGGGTTTTGGAAAAACAGCAGGGAAGAATGTTCCCTAGGTTTTGTCCAAAGTTCCCCTGCAGGACAAAATTATACTCCTTTGGAACAACAATTATTAACAGCATATTGGACATTGGTGGAAACTGACATTTAAATCATAGGTAATTTTAAGGCCAGCTATACCATAATAGGCTGGATTTGGGGACACTTCTAACAAAATTGGACATGCTCAAGAATCTTCTATAATTAAATGGAAAGTTTTCAAAATAGAGTAAAACTGGGGGAGGGAATGTCTCTCTGCATAGAAGGTTTTAGAACTTCCAAACACAGGAATATGTGGAAACACCAGAATATATGAGCAGTCCCAATTTGGAATCAAGGTTATGATTCCTTAACAGAAACAAAAAGACCATCCTGGTTTCTGACGGTTCAACCAAGTACATAAGCTCAAAAGATATTAAAAATAGCATATAATCCAGTAAAAAAATACTTTCTGGAGGCTACAGGAAAGGCCAAAGTACGTGGGCTGAACTAATGGTTTGCTTATCAAGCAATACAAGTGAAAAAGGAAATCAGTTCATTTGTTTACTGACTCATGGGCATGCCAATGGACTAAGTGGTCTGGATGCCATTGGAAGAACATAAGAATAAGGAGGTCTGGGGTAGGAAATTGTGTTTACAAATATGGATTGGTGTCATATAATGTGTCTTGTTTCATGTAGATGCTCATGTAAAGCAGTTCCGTGGAACGTAAATAACCATGAGCAGATGAACTATCAAAATACAAGGAAAGGCACTCAAGTGATTCCACTAGGGATGATGACTTAATGTTAGGAAAATGGATCCACACTGCTGCAGGTCATCTTGGTCCACTTGCTTCTTGCAGGTGGGCATTAGATAGGGGAATCAATATTCCTCTTGACTTATTTAAACAAATATCTGAAGAGTGTTCCCACTGTCAGCTCTTTAGTTAGTGCTCTTTGCAAGGTGACTGGGGAACTGGCTTGGGTCACTACCTGCTCAAATCTGCAAATTATTATAGGCCCATTGCCCATGAATCAAGGGGTAATACTTCTTGTATGGATACCTACTCTGGGATACTTATTGCTTGTCCATATAAGAAAGCTGCAAAGAACACTTGTAAAACTTTTAGACATTGTTTCATTATATTATTGGCACCCATACAAATCCAGAGTGATATGCCTCATTTTAAAGGAAAAGGAATTGAACTATATTGTAATTATAATAATATTGAATGGATTTATCATATTCCTTATTATCCTCAAGCAGCAGGACTTATAGAAAGAATGAATGGATTATTGAAGGAAAAATTAAAGAAATTAAGTGATAATAATGATTTGAGAAAATGGAAAGAAAATTTATTTGAAGCTCTAAAACAACTGAATAATAGACCTTTAGCTGATAGAGAAGGTACTCCTCTCTCCAGGATGATGATCCTAATTTACAAATAAGAAAGGTATCATCTCTTTCCACTATTCAATGGTGGACTCTAAATAAGAATGCTAGGCAACCTTGGCGAGCTTCATTAGGATCAGCAGGATATGATTTATGTGTAATTCATGATGTGAATATTTCTTCTCAAGGCCAACAATTATATCATACTGGTACTGGTATTAAATTACCTCCTGGATATTATGGACAATTATTTTCTAGATCTGGTCTATCTTTAAAACATCAAGTACATGTTTTAGGTGGTGTTATTGATAATGATTACAGGGGAGAAATTAAGGTATGCTTACATAATTCACATATCAGTGAAACTTACTCTTGTAAAGCAGGAGAAAGAATATGTCAATTAGTAATATTGCCTTATTTGAAAGGTCAATGGACTCAAATGAATCAATCCCCTGATGTTACATACAGAGGAGAGCAAGGATTTGGCAGTTCCAATGACATTTATTGGACCCCTGAAAAAATAATACTAGGAACTAAAGTGTGGGTGAAAAAATACCCAACTGATAAACCTAAACAAGCTGAATTAATTGCCCAAGGGAATACAAATACTGCTATTGATGTTTATCCAGGAGATGATAAGTGGTATTATTTTCCATTAACCCATATGTTCCTTCGAAATTAAGTATCTCTTAGTGATATCCTGTTGTTACTCCGTGGGACGAACCTGGACTTCAGGATCCTCCATTCGCGAAGTGTTATCCACGGATGGCACTGCCTATGGGGAACTCACCATTTGGTTAACCAATGCCACCATTCCGAGAGAAGAGAAAACTTCGAGGACTGTTTTACTGTCCTGCTAATCAGCATTGACCTTATATGACCTGGATATGTCTGTATGGACTGCACCTGTGCCTGTTCTTCATGTATTGAAGTTGAAAGACTCTCACACTAATATAACCGTGATCTCATACACTAATGTTACTCTAAATTGTGGGATAAAGCCCATTAATTACTCTCTACTCCTTCTACCTATAGAGAAACTCAAGATTCTGTATTGGAAAGTAATAATTGGACTGAAGTCATTAACAAAACTATTTTCTTTCTCAGTATGTCCAGACATGATGGTTTATTTTTGATCTGCTTTAATTCTACTCCTATAACTGATGATTTCTATGTCTTGTGGTATCACCTGTTGAAGTGGAATAAAAAACCCACAAGGCATCCCCCATCCATTGTAAGAGTTCCTAAAACTTGTACCAATACTTCCATTTCACAACACAAAATAGTATTACACTATAATGTTACTTTTTCTCCCTTGTCTTTATGCAACAGAAGGAGAAGAGCTTGGTATGACACCTTGCTTGGTGGGGCAGGAACTGGTTTGGGTATAGTTAATTCCATAGATCTTGAAACCCTGGCCAGCAGACTGTACGGTGTTGATCAGGATGTATCTCAAGCCTTAACTGTTAATGCACAATGGCTACCCATGACGATCCTACCACACCAAAATACTTTAAATTACCAAGGCCAATTTCTACATGTATTCGATGATAGTACTGTAGCCAATTTATGCTTTGATAACAATGTTACCAAATTATTCAGTTGGACTAAATGTTCTCTCCAAACTATGTATACCTTGATCCAAAAGGAGAATGCACAATGTCTCCTACAAGAAAGAGACACACATATATGGGATCAAATATTCCCTCAACATGCTGACATGTGGAGAAAGCTTAAACCTGAAAATGCCCAGTGCACCCCTTATTGCTGCACGGGAACCATTGTATATTACCAAGTCTATGTTTGGACTGTTATGTGATAATTTCATGTTATTCCTTTTGTACTACACAGATATTTTGTACTGCCTCACATACAAAGTAACTATATAGATCATAACAATGTAACTCACACCTTAGCTGACTGTGTACTAACTAATAAGGGTAGAATATGTGGGATGATGACCCGGCAGATGGAGCCCTACCTTTTCCCACATTCTTCTAATCTTTGTGATTCACATTCACATGTGAAGCACATATGGAATTCTATATATCTGATGAGTTCTAGATGGAAATTGTATGTGTTTATATACACACATACATATATACACATATACATACATATACATATTTATACACATATACATATATATATACATATACATATATATACACACACAGTTGCATGTATATATACATATGAATATGTATATATAAACATGTGTATATACACATATCTCCTAGTATAAATTTATTTTTAAAAAGATTAAAATGAAATATTTCCATAAGCAAAATTCTCAGTTAATAATTGAATAGTAAGTGTAAGGAACAAACACTTACTACAAAAATGTCAATAATATTCTTTTCTCCCACTGAATACATTTAGCTCACAGAGGTAAAGGAGATCTCCCTTCTGGAATCTTTTAGTTCTCAAAATCACAACTTGTATGGAACAATTGATTGTGATTCAGGTGATTCAGGAACAAAGTCAAAGCATTCAAGAAAATGAAAAGGAAGATTTACCAAGAATACATTTCATCCTACAAATTTTTTGAGGGATTTTCAAAGATGTTGATAAGGGGATATTTTACAATTTTGTAATTTTTCAATTTGCATTTAGCCAAAGTAATTTGAAAATTTAGTTCCTTGCTTTTCCAACCTGTAAATACATATTTAAGATAAGAATAGCAAATATATAAATCTGTATAGACAAAAAGAAGGTCCAAAATGATTTCTCTTTTAGCTACTTAAATCTTTTGTGCTAGAAAAAAAAATTTCAGGAAATGATTTTCATTCATTCAACAAATATTTGACCACATACTGTGTGCCACCTATAATGTTATATCTTTGTGTACAATCAAAGGAGGAAAATGTACTAGATATTTGTCTTTTTAGAACTTCAGTTCATTTGGAGGAATACTGCAGTATGTATATCTAAACATGTAAATAAATATACACAAAACAAGTTTTATATAGGAAACAGGGATAGGAATAGGAAATAATTAACAGGAAAGGCCCTGGAATTAAGTGAGGTTAGAAAAGGCCTACTGTAGGAGATGGGATTTTAGTTGGAAATTAGAAAAAACTAGGAAGGTCAACAGAGGAGCAGAGGAAAATACTCCAGGCATGGGAGATAGTCAGAGAAAATGCTCATAATAGAGAGATAGGGTGTCTTGATCATGATGCTGGTTGTCACTAGATACTTAACCTTTATCAATCGCAGCTTTCTCACTTGTAAAATGGGAATAATAATAACATTGACTTCACACAGTAGTCATAAGGATAAAATGAGTTAACATATGTAGAATTCTTTGTAAAGCTTTAATGTAGTATAACATCCTCATTACATAATTACTACCTAATAAGAATGATAGTAATAATAAAACAATAATAATAACAATAATCTTGACATAGAACTAGAATCTGAGGGACCTGCTGGTTACACTGATGGTTTTTAAAGAGAGATACATCAAATGCAGCAGATTAGAGTAAATGTAATCTACTTGTTTTCAAGGAAATGTGACTTTAAAGACAGAGGAAGAAAATGATCCTGGATGAATACTGAATCAAAGGAAACAAGAGGAAGTTCCTTAAAACTGTATAAGTGTAACAAGACATAACATAGTTGGAATCACTGTAAGTCAAAGCACTTACAAAGCACTTGTATGAAAGTGGAAGTACCAGCCCTAGAAGCATTAAAAGAACTGTGTTCAATTTCTGGCTCTGAATTTTACTAAGTAACATTAAGCATATTACATAGAATCTCTGATTTTCAGGTATCTCATATACAAGCTCTTATAAGGATAAATATATTACCTATACCTGAGAGTACCTATTAGGAAAGTTCTTTGTAAATCACAAAGAACTATACAAATCTAGTTATAATATCACTATTATTCACAGTAATTATGCTTAGCAGTCATTTTCCATCTTAAATCTTCACATTTTTCCTTCTGTCTCTATGTGAATTAATTAACCATTCCCTTGTTTGTACTAATTTTATTTCTATTTTTATTTCCCTTTTCTAATTTGGTTAGGTAACTTTCAATTCTCTTCTTTTCCCCGCCCCCCCCCTTTTTTTTTTTTTAGCATCCATACATATCACAAGTAAATTTAGTGAATTTTCTTTTAATTTCATCATAGAGGTCCTTGAATCAATTGATTCTTCTTTCTCAATTCCCTTTATGTCTGTATAATTAAAAAAAAAAAAAAAAAAAAAAAAAAACCTCTATCTATATTTTTCTTCTTGTCCAGAGACATTATTTTCATCTTTTTACTATACTTTCTTCTCTTCCATATTCTTTGTTTCCTAGTCTTGATCTTCTTTTAGTTTTTTTCCCCTAGCATCACAGAAATTAAGGGTTAGAAGGGGCCTTTGGAAAAATGTAGTACAACATACTTATATACATCACAGACATATTACATATACAAACTAATTTCATTATAAACATGCATGCGCACTTTGGACATATCCTATAGAACATCAAGTTTTCCAATATATATTCCCATCAATTATCCCTATCCAGTCAAATGGGTATTCATATATAAAGGTGATTTAAATCAGTGATTCTTTCTGTTCCTTGATAATTTCTGCCAAAAACACTTCTGATGATATATAGCTATGAATCATAGAATAATATGATCCTGAAAGAATAAAATTATAAACAACTCAAAAAACATTGGAAGATTTGTGGTTTATATAAGTAGACAATGGAATGTTTACAATTAACAATTGTAATGCGCTAGAACTCTGGAAAAGTGTACTTGAAATAAGGATTCTTACAACAAGGCATTAACTCAGTGGAATTGATAAGACAATGGTTATCTAGTTTAGCATAGTGATTAATAGTTCTCTAGTTCAGTATGATTGAATTAATCTTACAACAAATAATGGTTCCCTAGTGAAATAATTATTGGCTTATACTTAGTATGATGAATGGATTTAATTGTAATAGAGTATTTAAGAGGTCAGAGGCAGACTTGGAAGAGGACTCAAGGAGACTTGGAGAAGACAGAGGACTGGAGGCCGGAGGTCAAGTTCTTGGACTGAGACAGACTTCAAAACAGACACTGTTGTGGTGGCTCTCCTGCTTGTGTGTATATATATACACACACACACACACACACACACACACACATATACACACACACAATATAATATATTGCTATATAGCAATATAAAATTTCTATAATACATGCAAAATGCATATGCATTTATCTATGTGTGTATATATGCATGTGTATACAAGTGTGTGTGTATGTGTGTGTGTGTATGTATGCTAGAAAGAGCGGAATTAGTGTCATAGAAAAAAATTAGGTCATATATTTAATAGCTGGTACTAGTACATAAGTACTTTTGAAACTATAATTTTAAAAAACAAAAAAAGCTTTCACTATATCAGGTGAACTTTCTGTAGAAAATTTATGAGAAAACATATACTATACAATACAGAATAAGGAATGGAAGTACTGCAATCTGTGTTAATAGAAGAATTTCCCCACCAATAAAATGTTTTCATCAAAGAAAATATGTATTCCTGGAATAAATTCCAAGGATATGTTAAATGATTGGAAATCTTTAGAGGTATGGCCCAGAAAACATTTTAAGAGTTCAATGTTAACTTCTATTGAAAAAGAAGACAAAAGGGGTGGCTAGTTAGGGAAGAATGGATGACCCAAATTTTTCAAATTAAATTATTTTCTGATATTTTATTAAATTGTCCTCAACAGAATGCTATTCCATGGGTTAACAGGACCTTGAAATAAAGAAATGGGATGGGTTGAAAGGAAAATAACATAGTAAAACAGGGAAGTCAGAATTGAATAATCTATAATAAAAAAATTAAGTCCTTAAAATATAGCTAAAGATCAATATAAAAGAAATTATAAGAATTTTTCATTCTATAGAGCTTGCTAAGAAATGTTCCTTTTAAAATAAAATAGAATTCTCTCACAAACTATTGTTTAAAGAATTTCCAGAGGCTAAAGAAGGCCAGAAATTGGAGTTCACACAATTGGTCTGAACAACTAAAGATAGCTGAGTTATTTTCTCTCTCTCTACAAGATTTCAAGAGTTACTTGATTCTGGGAAAATTGGAAATTAGTATGGCAGAAACTAGGCATTGACCCATACTTAACACTGTACACCAAGATAAGGTCAAAATCAGTCCATGACCTAGGCATAAAGAATGAGATTATAAAATAAATTGGAAGAGCATAGGATAGTTTACCTCTCAGACCTGTGGAAGAGGAAGGAATTTATGAACATTGAAGAAATAGAGATCGTTATTGATCACAAAATAGAAAAATGTGATTATATCAAATTGAAAAGTTTTTGTACAAACAAAACTAATGCAGACAAGATGAGAAGGGAAGCAATAAACTGGGAAAATATTTTTACAGTCAAAGGTTCTGATAAAGAATTCATTTCCAAAATAGTAGAGAATTGACTCTAATTTATAAGAAATCAAGCCATTCTCCAATTGATAAATGGTCAAAGGATATGAACAGACAATTCTCAGACAAAGAAATTGAAACCATTTCTAGCCATATGAAAAGATGCTCCAAGTCATTATTAATCAGAGAAATGAAAATTAAGACAACTCTAAGATACCACTACACACCTGTCAGATTGGCTAAGATGACAGGAAAAATTAATGATGATTGTTGGAGGGGATGCGGGAAAACTGGGACATTGATCCATTGTTGGTGGAGTTGTGAACGAATCCAACCATTTTGGAGAGTAGTTTGGAACTATGCTCAAAAAGTTATCAAACTGTGCATACCCTTTGATCCAGCAGTGTTACTACTGGGATTATATCTCAAAGAGGTTATAAAGAAGGGAAAGGGACCTGTATGTGCACGAATGTTTGTGGCAGCCCTTTTTGTAGTGGCTAAAACCTGGAAACTGAATGGATGTCCATCAGTTGGAGAATGGCTGAATAAATCGTGGTATATGAATATTATGGAATATTACTGTTCTGTAAGAAATGACCAACAGGATGATTTCAGAAAGGCCTGGAGAGACTTACACGAACTGATGTTGAGTGAAATGAGCAGGACCAGGAGATCATTATATACTATTATACTATTATACTATTATTATACTATTATACTATACATATTAGTATACATACTATATTGTACTACTATATAGTACTACTATATAGTAGTAGTACTACTATATAGTAGTATAGTATGTATAGTAGTACAATAGTATAATATATTGCTATATATTGCCTATTATATACTATACAATATTGTACAATTAGCTTGTGAAGGAAATCAAAAATGCAGGTGTGCATAAATATAGTGATTGGGAATTCAATGTAATGGTTTTTAGTCATCTCCCAGAGTTCTTTCTCTGAGCGTAGCTGGTTCAGTTCATTACTGCTCCATTGGAAATGATTTGGTTGATCTCATTGCTGAGGATGGCCAGGTCCATCAGAACTGGTCATCATATAGTATTGTTGTTGAAGTATATAATGATCTCCTGGTCCTGCTCATTTCACTCAGCATCAGTTCGTGTAAGTCTCTCCAGGCCTTTCTGAAATCATCCTGTTGGTCATTTCTTACAGAACAATAATATTCCATAATATTCATATACCTCAATTTATTCAGCCATTCTCCAACTGATGGATATCCACTCAGTTTCCAGTTTCTAGCCACTACAAAAAGGGCTGCCACAAACATTCGTGCACATACAGGTCCATTTCTCTTCTTTATGATCTCTTTGGCATATAAGCCCAGTAGTAACACTACTGGATCAAAGGGTATGCACAGTTTGATAAAACTTTTTGAGCATAGTTCCAAACTACTCTCCAGAATGGCTGGATTCGTTCACAACTCCACCAACAATGCATCAATGTCCCAGTTTTCCCGCATCCCCTCCAACAATCATCATTATTTTTTCCTGTCATCTTAGCCAATCTGACAGGTGTGTAGTGGTATCTTAGAGTTGTCTTAATTTGCATTTCTCTGATTAATAATGACTTGGAGCATCTTTTCATATGACTAGAAATAGTTTCAATTTCGATAAGAATAGTTTTCAAAAGAAGAACTGAAAACCATTAACAACCCTTAATAAGGAATGAAAGAATACTCCAAATCCCTAATAATAGAATGCAAATCAGAACAACCCTCAGGGTTTCACATCACATACCACAAACTGACAATGACAAGAGACAAAAATAATCAATATTGCAGGGTTTTGTGGGAAAGATCTCCACACTAGTACATTTTTAATCTTGAACATCAATCACTACAACTAATTTGGAAAGCAATTTAGAATTATTCAAATAAAGTTATTAAACTGGCCATACTTTTTAGCCAGAGATACCATTATTAGTGTATATGTGCATATAAGATTAATGTTTAAGAGATTAATGATGTAATGTGTATGCATACATATATAGTAACTAGAATTTTTTAAAAGTTGGATAATATGAGGAAAGTAAAACAAAAGTTTACATTTTTAACTGTCAATGAAACATTCACAAAAATTAATCATGTATACACATATATTATACCAGCCCTCATCTTTCTGAACAAAACATACAGACTAACTAGATATGTTTAGAGATTGGGAGATATATCTTATTGCAAGATGTCAGCAATCTTTAAAAAAGTAATGGAAATTATACAGAGAATTGAATATTAATAATCAGTGATTTGGGAAGATCCATTACTTTTCCTTTTTCTGTAATCCACATTTCAAAGTTCAGTCTCTTGTGGGACATTAGTGATGAGATAGAATTAACTGGCCTCAATCTTGGTCAGACTCCACTCACACTTACAACAAGGTTTGAGTGGGGGGAAAATCCCTTGAATAGATTGCCCAAGGCTGGATAATTTAGACATAATGAAAGTTCATTAGAATAGGTCCAATCCTTCATTGTAATATTCATTCTTTCATTAATTATTAACCAATCAGAGCTAATTGTTACTCTAAGGAACATTCCTTTTCCAAGGGCACATAAACAATGAACCTGCTGCCATAACTTGTCTCTGGCATTCATGAGTACCACTAACCTTTTGTTAAAATGCTATCCAGAAATCATGTCTCTAAAACTTTTTAAAGATCACTTGTCTAGATATCAATTCCGTTATCCTCCCAAATCCTGAAAAGCTTTATCATGTCTATTTTATTGATGCAACAATTGCAACAATGACAACAAAATACAGAATGATGCCATGATGGACTGCCACGTGCTTTATCTGGTCTTACCTTTTTATATGCGATCCAGTCAAAAACCCTGTCAATGTCAGTGGCCTCGATCACTTCTTGGGATACTGGGTGTGAACTGGCCAGGCCATCCAGTAGCATCACTTCATGGAGCACATCAGTCAGAAATCTCTGTTTTTCCTGCAAATACAGTAGATAAGATAATATAATGAATGACATGAGTGACAGATAATTATGTACATTATATTCACAACAACACAAAAATAATGTGTATCACTTAGAAATGACAAGGGACAATACCATATATTAAATTTTGCCAGACTCCAATAAAAGAAATCAGTGTATAAAAAGATGCAAAATTAATGAGTTGGTTCTCAGTAAATATATAGTAAAATTCAGCTGAATTGAAATAAAACTTAGCTTATAAAAAAAGTAAATAAAATTCTCAATTTTGCATCAGTGCACTGCAATGTGAGAACTGAAATGTCACTCTTAACGTTTAAAGTAAATCTGCTGTCATCACTTTGGCCTAATTTAAGCAGTCTCGGTGCTGTTTATGCCACACATATATACACGAATATACATAATTGCTAGAAGATTTTACAGTATTGAAAACACTAATAATTATGAAAATATGTTAAATTAAAAAGTGATATCTCCACATGTGCATATGTATAGAAAATAATAAGCATCTACTAAAATGATTTACTCTGTGTTATAAAGGAGTCAAAACAGATGGAAAATTTTAAAACAATTTCTATTTCACATTGTTTTAACATATTTTCATAATTTCTGTATATTTAATATTATGTTATGACATTTGATGTGTTCTTGGCAGTGCTTGGCACACAGTAAGCACTTAAACGTATTTTCATTCATTCATTTATGTCCTACATGCTTTTAAAAAATGCTCTTTACATTTAAAAAGAAAAGGTGACTTTTAATGAAAGTTTCTTTAGGAACAGGGTGAGTTTTAGTAGCAATACTCCTAAAAATTTGTCCTGGTCAATTGCCTCAAGATCTTCACCAACATAAAAGGGGACATAAGAAAAGGTTTTCTCTCTGCTTCTATTTTTCTCTTTGTGCTTCCATTTCTCTGTCTCCATGTCAGTCTGTTTCTGCCTCTCTATCTCTATCTGTGTATGTGCGTCTCTGTCTCTGTGTGTGGTTCTCTCTGTCTTTGTGTCTGTCTGTATATGTGTGGGAGTGTCAATCTGTAGGACAAACAGCTCATCCCTAAAGGAATCAGTTATTAACGACTAAATTCAGTTACTGATCAGTACCCAGGTATTAATTCAGCACATCAGAGAGCAAGGTTTAGCAATTCAAGATAATTCTATAAAACAATATCAAGACTTCAAATAAAATCCCATCATTTGAGTAAAGATAACCAGGTCTTCACTAAAGGCCTTATGCCTACCCTGACTTCTCATCTTGCTATGGGGGTATATAGTGAGAGGGGAAGGTGCAGAGGGGGTGAAATAAATTCTAGAAGATCTTAACAAGCTGGAAAAGTTTTGCACATGGGCCTAGACATTTTATATTCTAGCTGTTCAAAGCCCAGCTAAGAAACATTAGCTAAGATTATCATCATACTAATCTCATCAACCAATTGGCTGAGAAGTAATGAATTTTTCAGCCACAGTAACTCTCTTTTTAAATTTTTTTATTATTACTATACCTTTTTATTTACAAAACATGGGTTAGGGGTAAATAGATCAAAAAGTAATTGGAAACTAAATAATCTCATCTTAAAGAAAGATTGGGTGAAACGGCAAATTATAGACACAATTGATAATTTCACTCAAGATAATGACAATGATGAGACATCATACCAAAATTTGTGGGATGCAGCCAAAGCGGTAATAAGAGGAAATTTTATATTCTTAGAGGCTTACTTGAATAAAACAGAGAAAGAGAAGATCAATGAATCCCAATTCAATTTAAAAAGCTAAAAGAAGACCAAATTAAAAACCCCCAATCAAATACTAAATTTGAAATTCTAAAATTAAAAGGAGAAATTAATAATATTGAAAGTAAAAAAACTATTGAACTAATAAATAAAACTAAGAGTTGATTCTATGAAAAAAACAATAAAATATATAAGCTTTTGGTAAATCTGATTAGAAAAAGGAGGAAGGAAAATCAAATTAGTAGTCTTAAAAATGAAAAGGGAGAACTTTCCATCAAAGAAGAGAAAATTAGAAAAATAATGAGTTACTTTGCCCAACTTTATGCCAATAAATCTGATAACATACCTGAAATGGATGACTACCTCCAAAAATATAGGCTTCCCAGATTAACAGAGGAGGAAGTAAATTGCTTGAATAGTCCCATTTCAGAAAAAGAAATAGAACAAGCTATTAATCAACTCCCTAAAAAAAAATCCCCAGGACCAGATGGATTTACATGTGAATTCTACCAAACATTTAAAGAACAATTGACCCCAATGCTATATAAATTATTTGATAAAATAGGGAATGAAGGAGTCCTACCAAATTCCTTTTATGACACATACATGATACTGATACCTAAACCAGGTAGGTTGAAAACAGAGAAAGAAAATTATAGACCAATCTCCCTAATGAATATTGATACTAAAATCTTAAATAAGATATTAGCAAAAAGACTACAGAAAATCATCCCCAGGATAATACATTATGATCAAGTAGGATTTATAACAGGAATGCAGGGCTAGTTCAATATTAAGAAAACTATCAGTATAATTGGTCATATTAATAATAAAATTAACAAAAAACATATGATCATTTCAATAGATGCTGAAAAAGCATTTGACAAAATCCAACATCCATTCCTATTAAAAACACTTGAAAGTATAGGAATAAATGGACTTTTCCTTAAAATAATCAGTAGCATCTATTTAAAATCATCAATAAGCATCATATGTAATGGGGAAAAACTGCAACCATTCCCAATAAGATCAGGAGTGAAACAAGGTTGCCCACTATCACCGTTACTATTCAATATTGTATTAGAAATGCTAGCTTTGGCAATAAGAGTTGAGAAAGAGATTAAAGGAATTAGAGTAGGCAATGAAGAAACCAAATTATCACTCTATGCTGATGATATGATGGTATACTTAGAGAACCCCAGAGATTCTATTAAAAAGTTATTAGAAATGATCCACAACTTTAGCAAAGTTGCAGGATATAAAATAAAACCCACATAAATCATCAGCATTCTTATATATCACTAACAAAATCCAACAGAGTTACAAAGAGAAATTCCATTTAAAGTAACTACTGATAATATAAAATATTTAGGAATCTATCTGCCAAAGGAAAATCAGAAACTTTATGAGCAAAATTACAGACCACTTTTCACACAAATTAAGTCTGATCTAACCAATGGGAAAAATATTAAATGCTCTTGGATTGGGTGAGCAAATATAATAAAGATGACAATATTACCTAAATCAATCTATTTGTTTAGCGCTATACCAATCAGACTCCCAAAAAACTATTTTAATGACCTAGAAAAAATAACAACAAAGTTCATATGGAAAAACAAAAGGTCAAGAATTTCAAGAGAATTAATGGAAAAAAAAAATCAAATGAAGGTGGCCTAGCTGTACCAGATCTAAAATTATATTATAAAGCAGCAGTTATCAAAACCATTTGGTATTGGCTAAGGAATGGATTAGTTGATCAGTGAATAGGTTAGGTTCAAAGGACAAAGCAGTCAATAACTATAGCAATCTAGTGTTTGATAAACCAAGAGACCCCAGATTTTGGGATAAGAACTTACTGTTTGACAAAAATTACTGGGAAAATTGGAAACTAGCATTGTAGAAACTAGACATCGACCCACACTTAACACCGTACACCAAGATAAGGTAAAAATGAGTTCATGACCTAGGCATAAAGAATGAGATCATAAATAAATTAGAGGGACACAGGATAGTTTACCTCTCAGACCTGTGGAAGAGGAAGGAATTTATGACCAAAGAAGAACTAGAAATCATTACTGATCAAAAATAGAAAATTTTGATTATATCAAATTGAAAAGTTTTTGTATAAACAAAACTAATGCAGACAAGATTAGAAGGGAAGCAATAAACTGGGGAAATATTTTTACAATCAAAGGTTCTGATAAAGGACTCATTTCCAAAATATATAGAGAATTGACTCTAATTTATGAGCAATCAAGCCATTCTCCAATTGATAACTGGTCAAAGGATATGAACAGACAATTCTCAGACAAATTGAAACTATTTATATCCATATGAAAAGATGCTCCGAGTCATTATTAATCAGAGAAATGCAAATTAAGACAATTCTGAGATACCACTACACACCTGTCAGACTGTCTAGAATGACAGGGAAAGATAATGCGGAATGCTGGAGGGGATGTGGGAAAACAGGAACACTAATACATTATTGGTGGAATTGTGAATACTTCCAACCATTCTGGAGAGCAATATGGAATTATGCTCAAAAAGTTATCAAACTGTGCATACCCTTTGATCCAGCAGTATTACTACTGTCCTTATTTCCTAAAGAGATCATAAAGAAGGGAAAGGGACCTGTATGTGCACGAATGTTTGTGGCAGCTCTCTTTGTAGTGGCTAGAAACTGGAAACTGAATGCTGAATAAATTGTTGTATATGAATATTATGGAATATTATTGTTCTGTAAGAAATGACCAACAGGATGATTTCAGAAAGGCCTGGAGAGACTTACGCGAACTGATGCTGAGTGAAACGAGCAGGACCAAGAGATCATTATATACTTCAACAACAATATTATATGATGACCAGTTCTGATGGACCTGGCCATCCTCAGCAAGGAGATGAACCAAATCAGTTCCAATGGAACAATAATGAACTGAACAGCTACACCCAGAGGAAGAATTCTGGGAGATGACTAAGAACCATTACACTGAATTCCCAATCCTTATATTTTTTCCTGCCTGCATTTTGGATTTCCTTCACAGGCTAATTGTACAATATTTCAGAGTCCAATTTTTTTTGTACAGCAAAAAACGGTTTGGTCATGTATACTTATTGTGTATCTAATTTATACTTTAATATATTTAACATCTACTGGTCATCCTGACATCTAGGGGAGGGGGGTGGAGGGAAGGAGGGGAAAAATTGGAAGAAAAAGTTTGGCAATTGTCAATGCTGTAAAATTACCCATGCATATAACTTGTAAATAAAAAAAAATATTTAAAAAAAAAAAAGAATTTCCACTTTCAATCTTTGTATCATTACTTATTATCAATAATATATATATATATATAGAAGTATCTCAGCTTAATTATATCATGTACATTGCAATTTTACATTTTAACATAATTTGTGTTAATACATTAGCAACTAGATCGCTAAACTGAAAAAGTCACAGATTTTTACAAAAACAGAATAACAAAAGTGTCATTTTCTGGAAGATTCTTTTAAGGAGTTAAGTTTTTAGTACACTTAAAAATTGAGAAAAAATAAATGGGCATTCCATTGGGAATAAAATGTTTCTGCAGAAGAAGGTATATAAGTTCAAATGGTGTCAAGGCCTTTCCCTTTACATAATGGGGTCATGAAGAGTCACCGACAACTGAAATGACTGAATAGCAACAACAACAAATCAATGCATAAGAATAATGAATAAAAAGCAAGTTTGTATCATAATTCAGTTTCTCAATTCTTAAGATTACTTATTTTTAAAGGACTTTATATCAATATTATTAGCAAATAAAAATGGAAAAACCATAAAATATACATTTTTATGTAAAAGTATATTTTAAGTAAATTAGCATAGGGAAGAGATTTCTTACTGTTGGGAGCAACATGTTCTAATCAAAGGCAGTTTTAAAATTACATTTATCACAGAAACTTATTAAATGTTTGTTTAAGTCAGTCAGCACTTATCTAGTGCTTCCTGTGTCAGTGCTAGGGATACAAAGAAGAAAAATTCCCTGTCTGCAAAGAGTCCACAGTCTTATGGGGAAGATGCCATGCAAACAAAATGTGTACAACCAGGAAGGAATTAGCATTAGTGGAAGAAGGGAGGGTTTTCTTGCAAAAAATGAAACTTTAGCTGAGACTTCAAAGAAGCCAAAGTGGAGATGAGGTGAAATGAACTGAAGATTGGCATAGGGCCTTAAAATTCCAAAAGTTTGAAAAGGTTTAATGTTTTTTAATTAATTCTTTAATTTCAGTGTTTTATAAAGTGCATTTTTGTTATGTTACTGGGTATTTGGGGGTATCTTGGAGTATTTTGCCTTGGAAGTGTCTTATTTAAAGCAGAATGAAATGGGTTAATTCATTTTGCAGTATTGGAAAATGTGAAACAAATTGGCTTGTTTTATTTTTGTTGTAGTTTTTTGCTATGTTGTTATTTTGTGTTGTTGTTGTTGAGTTGTTTTTTGTTTATTTGTTTGTTTTTGGAAAAAATACTGGAGTGGTTTGTCATTTCCTTCTCCAGCTCATTTTACAGTTGAGGAAATAGGCAAACAAGTTCAAGTGACCAGGCAAGGGTCACATTGTTAATGTCTGAGATCAAATATGAATTCAGATCTTCCTGACTCCAGGTCTGGTACTCTACCCATTATGCCACCTAGCAGTTTGTTATGTTCTTTTATTTTATAATAAAGACTTTAAAGAAACTAATATGATCAATTAATGAGTACAGTGTACCTCCAATGACATTCTGTTCTTTCCCTATAATCAAGTGGTAAGTATTTTCCAGAGAATGCTAGCATATTTTTTAAAATAGTTTTAAAAATCCATGCAACAATGAGTTTGGGGAAGAAGTAAAGAAAGAAATGCATACTTACATTACTGAAGTCAATGACCACTGTTTTGAAATATTAGCATATCCTAATAATACTGTCCCATCAATTCAATGAAATAGTCCTTCTGATTGAGAACAGAGGACTACCCACTAATTAATAACTGTTCCCACTATCTAGTTCATGGAATTTAGCCATCATAAACCAACATATCCATTTAAAAATATTTTTCTATGTGGGCATACATATCACTTTCATATTTCATAATATTTATGAGCTGTGGAGTTCTGCACTGTAAAATATTGAAAAACAAATGAGATTTAAATGCTTACCCAGCGGTCAAATTTGTTATTAGATCTGTTTTTTGTATCACATTAATCAAATGTGTTGCAGCATTTCTGAATCATGAGCTGTGATATTGATGCAAATAGTGTTCCCCTTGAACTTTTTGGGGCAATGGGAGCGAAACTGAGGAGCTCTCCTCTGGGAGAGACCTGCCCCAAGGAATCAAGATAAGTAGTACCATTCTATTATCCTGGCAGGGACTGGCACCACCCTCTATTGAGCAGCTATACCCTCTATTGAGTTGAAAATTAGTCCAGAATTACTCCTAGTAGTTTATTCAATTGGAGAGCTCAGTGTGATAAATTAACTCAAACTGCCCCTAACCCCAGGCCAGGATTTGCCCATAAAACTAAGAACTGTCAGTACACTCCTTACAAATCTCCGGATTTGATGAGGCATTTATCTGCTAAGAGAATTCTTTCTTAGCAAAAATAAAACTTTCCTTTTTGCCACAGTGTCTTGAGTTAGTGAATTCTTTTCAAGGTTGACCTACAGGTACCTCTGAACCCATTCTCACATCTCAGCAATATCAAAGAATCTACTTTTTTTTTCCCCCACTCTATTTTAGAGTGAAAGATAGAGCAAGGCAGATTTTGCCTTTGATGTAAGGAAAACTTTTCTAACTATTAGAATCATGAATAAGTGAAATGTTTTGGGAAATGGGAAGCAAAGAAATATTTATTAAGTACCTATTGTTTGCCAGACACTTTACTTAGCACTTTATATAGATTATCTCATTTAATTGCCATGAGAAATAATGGGTCTCCCTTAATTGAGGATTTCCAAGAAAAGGTTGACTGACGTTTGACAAGCAAGTTGTAGAGGAGAATTTTTGATCCAGTAAGACTTGGATTAGAAGGCCTTTGTGGTACTTTGCAATTAAGATTTTAAGATTCTGTGATTACATGAAATGCTAGCATAGCCAAACTTTATAGAATTCAAAACTCTAGTTGACTTTTAATGTGTGCAGCCAAACAAATGAATTAGAAGTAAGCAAACAGATATCTTACTTTCTCCTCACCTTCCTTGCTAATCTTTGATTAACCAGTAAAGAACCAATTCTAAAGAAGAATTAAATAACATCTATTTTCACAAAGAATGGCAAAACGATCACCTCAACTAAGAAAATGTTATGTATAGACCATTTAAAAATTTAAACCATTCAATATTTTAAAGAAGCTTAAAAGTCTCTGATCATGTTATTGAGATGCTTGATACATTTTAAGAATCCATTTCAGTTAGAGCACATTAAAAATACACTGAGTCTAATAGCAGTACTCATTTTTACTATTTTAATCTTGCTGGTGAGATAAGCAATTGAGAATATTTATCAAGGTTTGAGGCAATACATTTTGAGATGCTCCAAGTATTTAGCAAAATGAAGCTTAGTTTAGTGATTCCCCATTAATAGTTATCTTTATGCCCAGGTATATGTTAGCACAAAGGATTTCAAAGGAAACTGCTAGTGTGCAGAAATTATTCAATGCTCCCTGCATGACATAATACACTGTTTGCTATTGAAGCTCAGTAGCTTTCTGGTTCACTTAATGTGAGACAATCCACATGTTTACTGAGAGTATTTACTGTGAAACTCCATTATCTTGCTGCTACTCAGTGGCAAGGGTAATACCCACATTAGAGACTTAGCCTGTTATGGCAAAATAATAACAACAATAGCTGATGTTTATAGATCATTTTAAAATTTCCAAAGTACTTCACACACATTATCTCATATGAGTCATGCAGCAGTCTTATGGGGCAGATAACATAGATATTATAGTCTCCCACTTTACAGAAATGAAACTGAGGCTCCAAGAATGAGTTACCCATCATCTCACAGCTAATGCTAAGCTTTGTCTTCCTGACCTAACTCTAGCACTGTACTACTATACAGCACAATGTATTCAGGGGATATGACCTGACCCATACTTTTGCCAAGTCGAATTACTTAATAACATAAATTTATAATATATCATTCTCTTATAAGAGGACAATTGAGATACATTTTAGTGAATGTGGCTGTTAAAACATCATAAATAAATGTCTTTTTCTGAGGAAAAAAGCAAAGGATTTAATGCGACTGCCATCAGTAACAGACAGTATCTTCACTTCTCCAATAAAGTTATCACCAAAACCAACTGTGATAAAATAAAGGCCAGCAAAAAGACCATTCACCCTATGAAATGTACTCTTTGCTCTGAATGTGTGGAATCAATTGATAAAATGAGTGACACTTGTATGTGATGAATGAAATACATTTTTTTCCTCTAATTGTTGTATAAGGTGGTCTCTCCTGTATGAAGTCTATCTTCTTGGTTTGGCTAGAAATCAATTTCATGTGATCAAAACTAGATGGAAAGGCCACCAAACTGATTTGGTGGTCTGTACACATTTAGTAGAGAAGCTAGCAGATTATGTCTTTTGATTTGGACATGTTCTAAGAGCAATGCACAGACAGATCTTTGGAAGAAATTGCTTTCCAGGTTCATTATTATTCTTCATATTTTAAAAATATGTTTTTTTTCCCCTCTTCAAAGAGTTTTCACACCTAAATGGCTATCAAGATGCAAGCTTGAAGTACAGAAGATCTGAAAATACGGTCTCTGACATTTAGCTTGTGATGCTCAGCAAGTCACTTAACGTTTTCTTAACTTCGTTTTCCCATCTATGAAATAGAGATAATAATAGCAATTTTTTCCCAGAGTTGTAAGATCAAATGAAAAATACTTGTAAAGCATTTAGCACAGTGTCAGACACATAACAAATGCTATATAAACATTATCTATTATTATTGGAGTAGCTAAATGACTCAGTGGACAGAGATCTGAACCTGGATTTAGGAAGACCCAAGTTAAAATTTGGACTCAGACACTTACTGGCTGTGTAGCCCTGGGTAAGACTCTTAACCCTATTTGCCTCATTTTTCTCATCTATAAAATGAGCTGGAGAATGAAATGGCAAACCATTCTAATAGTTTTACCAAGAAAATCCCCACAAAGAGTTGGACATGTTTTTAGTTATGTTAGTTATGAACTAAAAACAACCAAACAAGAACAAAATCATTATCATTATTATTATTAAGCTTAGTCAAATGCTTGGCATATTGTAGATACTATAAAAATGTTAGCTGTTATTATTATTTTTCTTTTTATTATATATACCACAGTATCTGTCATGTAGCATGTGCTATATACATGCCATTTCTTTTCTTTCCCCTTCTTCTCTGATAAAATAGTAGGGAAATAGAATAATTTCCACTCCAGTGAGTTTTTTGGTGTGTTTTGGGGGAGGAGACTGGATTCTTCTGTGTTGTTTTTGTTTGCTCTTTTGTTCTAGACCTATGATTTCATTACTGTTAGAAACTCTCTCCATCAATGCAATTTGGTAACTTAAGATCTAAAAGTCACTGAAATACTGAATGAATTACCCATGGTTATACAGCTAATATGGTTCAGAAAAAGGACACGAACACAAGTCTTCTTAATTCAAAGGCAGGTGGAAAATGGAGTCAAAAAACATTAAATGACTTATGTATAATAATACAGCAAGTCAGGGACTAACCAGGGAGGCTCACTTGATCTTTACATTTTATGTCTAATGCTTACCACCACCCACCCCCATACAATGTGGTTTCTATATTTTTATTTATAGCAAAGTAGAATTGAAAAGAAAAAATTGCTAAGGGATCTATAAACTTAAGAAATTATTTTGCTGCAATTATTTTGGTTAATTGTTGGTAACAATAGAACAATAGAATTTAGATGATCTGGGTCCACGTTTATTTATGATTAACCACCTATTTAACCTTGGGTAATCATTCAACATCTGTAAAGCCTTGGAGATAATAATACCTTTAGTGAGTAGCTCATACAGCTATTATGAAGAAAGTGATCTGTGAGCCTGATTGTACTGGGATAATGTACATGAATGTCAACTATTATTATTCTACTCAATACTAGTAAAATCTCAGACAAGTCAGGATCCCAGTTCCACTGTGGACTAGATGACCTATAAAGGTCCCTTCAGATGCTCTATCCTTTGATTTGATATAAATGTGAATTATGAGTTGAGACTTCAATTTTATTATCTAGAGAATGAGGAAGTCAGTTTAAACCCTTCCAAGTTTAAGATTGTATATCTAATGACAAAGTTAATATTTCTGTATCAGAAATTGATGACACTTTGTGTTTTATTTGTGTTTTATTCATTATGGAGCCAAAACATGAAAAGGTGTAAGCATTAAATAGGGCAAGAACTTCATTAATATTTTGCAATTTAGAGGCTCCTGCTAAATCTGAAATCATGATGATAAATTCAAATCTGGCCCCAGATATGGCTACAGATATGTGACCTTGGGCAAGTCATTTAGCCTGTATGTCTCAGTTCCTTCTCTGTAAAATAAGTGGAAGAGGAAATGGCAAATCACTCTGGTACCTTTGCTAAGAAAACCCTAAATGCAGTCAGGAAGAGTCAGACATGACTGAAAAAATGACTGAACAAACAACAACCACCACAGTCTATCACATTCTAAGGCAGACTATGACAAACTGTCCAGAAAATTGATACTATATTCAAGTTCTATAAACTGGGATATTTGAAAACTATGTAATAACAGAAGTAGAAGAGCTCTGAACTCTATATTCAAGTCCATAGTCTATGTTCTGATAATGCTATTCGGGTCTCTGCTTTAATAGGGGTTAAAAAATCCTCCTCAGTGTACCTTTCTATTCTCATTATATGAATATGGATATGGATTATTGCTGACCGAGCAATCACTCTCATTCTTCTTTTCAGACTATTCTACATGCTGTTTTGCTTATACATTATGGAAAATTCTGTTCTAAGACTTATTCCCTGCCCTGTTTGTTTCAAGTTGGCTGACATGTTTTAATTTCCATGGAGAAAGAAAAAAAAATAATAAGTTGCATAGAAAGAAACCTACTTAGTGTACTTAGTGCTCTGATTATTTTATATCACCAAAAAGCAAAATCAGAAATGAGGAAAACCAGGCAGTTCTGGAAAATAACACTGTCATCAACAACTAATAAACATTAAGGGCCCACTATTTTCTAGGCACTATGCTACATGCTCAGATTACAAAGAAAAAATTGAAATTGTCCTCTCAAAAAATTATATTCTAACAAGGAGACATAGCCTGATATAATTTTGTAAAGGACTATAGAAACTTGGAGGATCAGGAAAGATTTCCTATAGAAAGCAGTGCTTCAGCTGAGTGTGAAGGAAATATGTGATTCTAAAAAATAGAGACAAGGAGATAGTGTTTCCAGACTGGAAATGAAGTATCACATTTGAAGCACGATATGAAAGCAAGTTTGACTTGACCCCAGTGTATATAAAAGAGAGTAAGATATTAAAATATTGGAAACCTTGGAAGGAGCTAGGTTGTGAACTGTTTTAGATGCCCAAAAGAGAAAATTTATGACAAGTAACAAGGAACCATAGATGTTTATTGAAGAGAGAGACCCATTCTCAGTCCTGTAATTCAGAAAATCATTTTGGCAACAATATGAAAAGTGGATTGGAGTGGAGAAAGAATAGAAGCTTAAAGATAAATTAGAAGAATATTCTAATAGTCCACACAAAGGTTAATGAGGGCTGGAACTAGCATAGTAGTCATGTAATAAGAGAGAAGAAGATAGATATGAGAAATCTTATGGTAAGATATTATCTGCTGCACTTGTGGCTTCCAGAATCCAGACACCAGTACCTGGAATTGTTATCTCTTCTTGTGAAATGATGATGATGATGATGATTGATGATGATGATTGATGATGATGATTGATGATGATGATTGATGATGATGATTGATGATGATGATTGATGATGATGATGATTGATGATGATGATGATGATGATGATTGATGATGATGATGATTGATGATGATGATGATTGATGATGATGATGATGATGATGATGATGATACAAGACTGTAAGGTAGTTGCTATTCTCTGACCTCTCCACTGAGAGGCTGATACGTTGTCTGACCTCTCTCCTCTTGCCTCTGCCTCCAATTTATTTCATTCCCAATCCACAAGCAACACCTGTGTCAGTAAAGGCTGCCCCACAACTCCCTCAAGAGTCACAATCCACACCTGCGGAGGCTTCCAAAGAATTGACCTGCCCTTTCATTCAGGAATGGTCCTTGACCATCTTGGAAATCTTAAGACATAAAAATAAGAATGCCTTCAATTCTGCATGATTGTTTCCTCTTTCTATCAGTTTTATAATCTATGACAATGATCAAATTTTTCCAAATATTACTTTTATTGTTTTAGATATTATGAATATTTATAGCACTGGAATTTTGCACTTCTATAAATACAAGTTCAGTTTCTGAGACTTAAATTGTCATATTTTGGTCACCTGAGGTTTTCACTTTTCTAATAAATTTGTCTCCTATTAAATATAAAATTTTCAGTTGTGTCAACTACGATTGTCCATTTTCAAATAAATCTTCCAAATGTGTCCCCTCCATTATGAATTTGTAGGTTTAATGAATAGACATGAGGAATAAATGATTCAAAGTGAAAATCACTAGACTAAAATGAGATTACTAGACTAAAATCACCAAAAGCCAAGATATCATTGAATGTATAATTCTTAGGATTAATTTTTAATTTAAAATGTATTTTTTCATACTGATGAATAAATAGCTAGCTATAAGAACCCAAGAAATCCAAGACCATATCCTTCCTAATAAAGTAGTTTATTTCATAATGAAATAAAAAAAAATTGGGAAGTGATACATCCATGATAAAAAAAATTATGTGATGTGTCTAAAAAATAAAAAGGCATACCTAAAGATCAGTGACAAGATACTTTGTAAAAATATTTTAATTTGTTTAAAATTAATTTTTATTTCAAATTTGTTTCATAAAACTCAAAATAAGTAACATGGCTTAATCTTTAATTAGCCTTTTTCCTTCAAAGTACTTTATATCATTTCATTAATTTCAATATCAGTATAAAACAATCTATGAAAGATAAGAGATCAAACTTTTTCCAATAGTATCTTTAACTCAGTCTAACCATTGAGCCACATCTCTATATAAATATGGGGCCAAACTCTCCATATATTAAATTTAAAAATATATATAAATTATCTTTAGACTACTGAAACTATAATGTATAATAAGGATTAGTTTATCCAGAACAAAAATAACATTTCTCTTTCAGTAGGAAAATATGTTGATTTTTATGAGAGAATTTAATCCATATACAGTTCCACATTCCCCCTATTTCACCACAACATCAAATACTCATTCAATCAAATATTTATAATAATGTCATGTAACATCATCTCACCAATGTTTGGGATAACCAAAAAACAGTTAAATCATGATTTCACTCATTTTATACTTATATCAATTCAGAGGGGGGATTCTAGCTGGTACTTTTTTTGGAGGACTAAGAAAATTTAGTTATTTATAAGCTTACAGTATACTTCTATTTAATATAAATTCATACCTTGGTTCCCAAATTTAGTCATCTACATTTAATAATCTGGGGTAACTGTGTAGTAGAGTATGATACAAGAAAATTCAGAGCTACTCAAAACATTCTAAAATGTCATCTCTGACATAACTCAATAAGATAGCATTTATTTAAAAAATAACATACATAAATCCATATCCACTGATAAATGGGTTAGAGTAAAACTAAATAGAGGAAGGTATTAATAATTACTATTTGATGTTTTCCCCTAATTTACAAGTTATTTTCAAGTATATTGCAGATGTCTGTAACAAAAAAGATAAAAAATGCTTCTGCGAATTTTCAACTACATTCATTCTTGATTATGACATGTTTAAATAAAACACACTCAAAAAAAATCAGTTCACCCTTTTATATCACATTGAACTAAATTTTAAGAACAGTTTTTTTTCACTAGCAACAAAATTTGAAAACTTCTCGCCTTAGAGAAATTAGATCTGATCAAGATTAGGGTATAACAAATTCGACATCATTTATTCTGCAGAAAGTGAAAAGATAACCATCTTTGAATACTGTCAAATGATGTTACAACTCCTGATTTTGCTTAATTGGACATCTGATCCTTGCATGCATCAATGGACAGTTTTTAGTCATCTCTAATTATAACATAAACATCAGGCAAACAGAAAATAATATTTCATCAGACTTCCTTGTAACATTTAAAAATAAAAATGAGTTTACCATATTCCAGCCTGGGTATAGGTAATCCGTCCCAACAAATTCAAAATAGTGAGCAAAGCCTTCTTTCAGCCATACATCCTCCCACCAGACAGGAGTCACAAGGTCACCAAACCACTAGGGAAAAATGCAATAATAATTATGTCACACCAAGAAAGTTCTAGAAACAAACATATAATAATCAGATTGGCTCAAAAGCCGATTAAAACTGATATAGTCCTCCCCATTCTCCTTTTTTTAAAAATTGTATTAAAACTTTTTATTTACAAAACATAGGCATGGGTAATTTTTCAACATTGACCCTTGCAAAACTTTCTGTTCCAAATTTTTCCCTCCTTTCTTCCATCCTCTCCCCTAGATGGCAGGTAGTCCAATACATGTTAAATCCAATATATGTATACATATTTATACAGTTATCTTGCTGTACAAGAAAAACTGGATCAAGAAGGGAAAAAAACCCTGAGAAAGAAAACAAAATGCAAGCAAACATCAACAGAAAGAGGGAAAGTACTATGCTGTGGTCCACACACAGTTCCCACAGTCCTCTCTCTGGGTGTATGTGGCTCTCTTCATCACTGAACAATTGGAACTGGTTTGAATTATCTCATGGTTGAAGAGAGCCATGCCCATCAGAATTGATGTTGCCGTGTATAATGATCTGGTTCTGCTCATTTCACTTAGCATCAGTTCATGTAAGTGTCTACAGGTCTCTCTGAAATCATCCTCCTTATAGTTTTTTACAGAACAGTAATATTCCATAACATTCATATGCCATAATTTATTCAACCATTCTCCAATTGATGGACATCCATTCAGTTTCAGTTTCTAGCCACTACAAAAAAGGCTACCACAAACATTTTTGCACATGTGGGTCCTCTTTTAAGATGTCTTTGAGATATAAGCCCAGTAGAAACACTGCTAGATCAAAGGGTATGATAGTTTGATACCTTTTTGAGCATAGTTCCATTCACAGTTCCACCAACAATGTCTCAGGGTCCCGGTTTTCCCACATCCCCTCCAAAATTCATCATTATCTTTTCCTGTTATTTTAGCCAATCTTATAGGTATAGTGGCATCTCAAAGTTGTCTTAATTTGCATTTGTCTGATCAATAGTAATATGGAGCACCTTTTCATATGACTACAAATAGTTTCAATTTCTTCATCTGAAAATTGTCTGTTCATATCCTTTGACCATTTACCAATTGTCTCATTCTCCATTTATCATAAAATGTGAAAACCTTCAACCATTGGAGAAAAATATGACTGATCATTCTAATTTCCTGAACCAACTCAGTTTATATGGAAGACAGCATGTTATAGTGAAGAAAGAACTTGATAGAAGTTTAGGTGACATAGAATTTTTCTCTAGTTCTGCTATGCTTCTTCAGAGGGCAACTCAGTTAAATTTCTTGGTATTGATTGTAGATTTTCATCTGTAAAATGAGATAGTCGAGCTAGATAATCAGATGAGCATTCTATAAAATTAGGGCTATAGAGTCATAACGACAAAATATTTGTAAAATGTTTATCATAATGCCCAGCACATAGAAAATGCTTAAATGTTTGTTCCCTTCCATATGCCCTTGTATTTTTTATTGTAATGTTAGCACATTAGTAACATAAATTATTTCATGGACCTCTACATAGACTATGCCTCCATTCCTACCACCAAAAAACAAAGAAACAAACAAAAGAATCCTATCATTTGTGAAGAGATAGTTCAATTCTGAGTAAGTGAAAGACTTCCTAAATGGCTATGTATTGGGAAAAAGGGAATAACAAATTGATTTCAGCAAGAGCAAATTTTGACATGCACCCAAAACTCAGCCTGCATCTTGCAGGCTTGCAATAAATCACTTCTTTAGGCCTATCACTGTGCTTACCAAATATATACAGCAATCAATAATCAAAAGGAAGAAGAAGAAGGTTGGTAAAGGGCAGAGACTAAATCTGGTCTCCAAGAAGATGTCTGGACAGGAGCATCACTTTACTGTCTAAAGAAAATTTAAGGTAAGCACCTCATTTATACAAATTGTGTTTGTAAAGCCAGTCAAGTCTTCTAGTAATAAACAAACAAAAAATGCACATAGTGTTACACATGTAATTAAAGTCATTGATTTAACAAGATTAACTTTGCACCTAATCAAAATACTTGACAAGTCATCTGTAGCTTTCATTCATTTTATACAATGTACTCATACATTTTTTTTCTCATACCTGATGGCATATCTCATGAACAATAACCATTGTGACATCCAGCAAATAGGAAATGGATGAAATACTGGGATCCAGGAGTATCTTTTGCTCCACAAAAACACTTAGTCCCCAGTTCTCCATAGCCGCATATGGATGCTTAGGCACAGCTAAAAGATCTAGAAATAAAAGGGAGAGAAGAAAGTTTATTATAAAAGCTACTAAATTAGATATATATTTTCTAAAAGTATCCTGAAATCATAACAAAAAGGAATGATTATTCTGAGCAGAACAGAATTATTATATCATGTATCATACCCATTTTGAGCATTAAACATCAGTTGATTTCATTCATTGTAGTATATCTACATGTCTAAGGGCATAGTGACCTGAACATTTATCTTAACAAATTTTAACAAATCAAGCCTTACTTACAAAGCAGTTATCTACAATGATAAAAACTAAAACAACCACCAAAGAAAATATCAGTTCACTTAGGAGAAAATTGCATTCTTCTTCCCTTCATAAAAGGGACATCACTTTTCTGTAATACCACTGATACATTTAAAGAGGTATTTCAGATATATTTCTCTTCCTAGATATGTGGCCTCTAGTCCTGGCTACGGCAGGAAATACAGTGTCATCTTGAATATGTTATATAGCCTTATAATGTATCCTTCTATCCTCTCTATGTATCCTCTCTTTCCTTCCCTATTATATAAAGGGGTTATACTAGATTATCACTAAAATCTATTCCAACTGTAAATTTTATCCTAAGCTTTGCTATTTCTTTACCAAAGACCATAATATATCGTTTTTAATACTTATTCTCCCAACAGACATTTGTTATTGTTGTTATTATTGTTCCGTCTTGTCCAACTTTTCATGACCCCATTTGAGGCTTTCCTGGTAAAGATGCCCTAGTGGTTTGCCATTTCCTTCTCCTGCTCGTTTTATAGATGAAGAACTGAGGAAAGCAGAGTTAAATGACTTGCTCGGAGTCATACAACTAGTGAGTGTCTGCAGTTAGATTTGAACAGTCAAGTAATTCTTCTTTAGGCTCAGCACTCACTGTATCACCTATCTACCTTCATATTTAATGAATCCTATTCTATTCAACATACTGGATCAGATCTTGAAAATAAAACAAAAATAAAAAGGGCATGGTCTCAACCTTCAAGAAGTTTCAAATACAATACAGGGAAGATGACAAATAAATAAGCCATAAAAAGAAAGGTAAAATAACTGGATTAAAGAAAATCCAAACAAGTCAATGTTTGTCAGAGGAGAAAAAAAATCATATTCACATGGAACCAGTTCTTGAGGAACATGATATTTGAGTTTGGCCATGAAGGACAGAGAAGGCTATTATGTGGCATGATCCAGAATGCCTGGCCTGGAGCCATTAATCACAATTATTAGCTGTGTAACCCTAAGCAAGTCATTTAACCATTTTTGTCTCAGTTTCCTCATCTGTAAAATGAGCTGCAGAAGGAAGTAATGAACTACTCTAATATCTTTGCCCCCAAAAAACCCTAAATGGGGACACAAAGAGTTTAACAAGACTGAAATGACTCAACAACAACAAAAATTAAGGGAACAGATAAAAGTTGGAATTTTTACAAGTAGATTGTTACTGAAGCTTAAGCAAATAAAGAGGCATAAATATGGGCATCAGAATGAATTTTGAATTTTTAAATATTAGAAAAATAGAGCCATGGAAACAAGTAGCTAAGTCCACTATTTTCTTTGACATTTATAACATACAGAATGAGTAAGATCACTGAACACAGATTTAGTATAAAGGACAGTACAGACAATACAAAAACAAATTTTAGATAAAGAATTCAGGATTTGGGAGCCATAATGAAGGAACAATCAGGTGACCCAGTTCTGATAGAGGAAGATTTCAGTTGAGTCATTGACTTAGGCCAAGAAGAAAAAGTTAGTGACATGATCTAAATGGATAATGTGATCAAACTAATTAATAAAAGTAGCCAGGACATCCAGAAGGGAGCCCATGTGCCCAAAGAATCTCAGAACTGAGCCATAAGTATTGAGGCAAAGAACTGCTCTTGTGTGGAAACTGGCTCATACCTTTTGCCTCTTAGGAACCTACTATGATATTATTCTGCCCAAAGTAAACATCCAATATATATATTGGTGATAATAAGCAATAAGAGGTATAACAAGAGATAATGGGCTGTATTGAGAACATATCTCTCAAGTAGATATAAGATTTTTTGAGAGAAAGATGGATTAATATTTTTCATTTTTCTATTCCAAGTGCCTAGCAACCATCTTATGCAAAGTAAGAGCTCAACAGAAGTGTGCTGAATTGCATTATATTGTGAAGAAGTCATGCTTGCTTACTATATAATGCTGTACATATTTGACTACATTAATTTAAATTCATAGAGTAAACATGCAATTCAATCACTGAAGAATTCAAATATAGGCTGTCCAGATTAACAGAGTTGTAATTGGACTATTTAAGGAATTTACTTCCTCCTCTGTTAATCTGGACAGCTGTTGGAATCTTTACAAAGTGTTAAGCCATTAGAGTTGATAGAGACAATAATTATCTAATTTAGCATGGTTCAATATGATTGATTTGATCTTAGAAGGAGATATTTTGGGCCAGAACTTGAAACAAGGTACTAAGTACAACTGATGGAAACAATGCTTGTGTTCACACCTTTAGAGAGCTCATAAGTATCTAAGTACTCAATGGAGTTTACACATTTGGGAGATTTCAGGGATTAGTATGGCTTAGTATGAGATATCTGAATTCACACCTCCCTTAGGGCCAGAGAGCACTCTGGAAGATAACCCAGAATCCCTCTCTCTCCAGAAGGAGGAGTTAACCTTTGGGAGATCATATATATACAGGAAGCTCTTAGAGCTAGAGAGAGTTACTTGGGAACATTCCCAGGGGTCGGAGAGGAGCACTCTGGGAGGAGGCCCATAAGCTCTATCTTCGAGGCAAGAGAGATTGCATTGCATCTTCTACCTTGGTGCTGGCTGGAGTCGGAAGGACAAACCTTTGGATTTGGAGACATTCAGGTGGAGCTCTTAGAACCAAGTGGAGAGATAGGCTTCTGAGCTAACCAGGCTATATTGACCCTAACCCTAAACCTAACCCTACAATAAAAGATCTGAACTTTTATCACCTGGCTGTGTTTTGGAAAAAGAACACCACAGACAGCCTATATTTTTGAAGGTAGTCATCCATTTCACTTAGGTTATCAAATATTATTGATAATCAAAATTATCAAATTGCCCACCAAGTTGGGCAAAGTAACTCCTAATTATTGCTCTAATTTCTTCTTCATTAGTGGAAAGTTCTCCCTTTTCATTTTTAAAAATAACAATTTGATTTTCCTCTTTCTTCTTTCTAATCAAATTTATCAAAGGTTTATCTATTTTGTGGGTTTTTTCATAAAACCAGCTCTCACTTTTGTTTATTAATTCAATAGTGTTTTTACTTTCAGTTTTATTAATTTCTCCTTTTACTTTTACAATTTCAAATTTAGTATTTGATTGGGGGTTTTCAATTTAGCCTTTTTCTAGCTTTTTGAGTCGCATGCCCAATTCATTGATCTTCTCTTTCTCTATTTTATTCAAGTAAACCTCTAGAGATATAAAATTTCCCCTTATTGCTGCTTTGGCTATTTTGGTACATTGTCTCATTGTTCTCATTCTCTTGGGTGAAATTATTAATTGTGCCTATGATTTGCTGTTATTTAGTTTCCAATTACTTTTTAGTCTATTTACCCCTAGCTTTTTGTTGAAAATAGTTTTTATTGCATCGTGACCTGAAAAGAATGAATTTACTATTTCTGCCATTCTGCATTTAATTTTGAGGTCTTTATGTCCTAATATATGGTCAATTTTTGTATAGGTTCCATGAATTGCTGAGAAGAAAGTGTCCTCCTTTCTATCTCCATTTAGTTTTCTCCAAAGATCTAGCATACCTAATTTTTCTTGTGTTCTATTTGCCTCTTTAACTTCTTTCTTACTTGTTTTGTGGTTTGATTTATCTAATTCTGAGAGTGCAAGGTTGAAATCTCCCACTATTATATCTTTGCTGAATATTTCTTCTTGCAATTCTCTTAACTTCTCCTTTAGGAATTTATACCACTTGGTGCATATATGTTTAGTATTAATATTGCTCCATTGTCTATGCTACTCTTTAGCAAGATATAGTTTCCTTCCTTATCTCTTTTAATTAGATCCATTTTTGCTTTTGCTTAATCCGAGATAAGTATGGCTACCCTGCTTTTTTGACTTCACCTGAAGCATAATAGATTCTGCTCCAGCTTTTTATCTTTACTCTGTACGTATTACCCTGCTTTAAATCTGTTCCCTGTAAACAACATATTGTAGGATTCTGGCTTTTGATCCAGTCTGTTATCCACCTCCACTTTATGGGAAAGTTCATCCCTTTCACATTTATGGTTAACTACTAATTCTGTATTTCCTGCCATGTGAAGATCGCGTATTTTAAAATCAGCAGGAGTCCAGAGTTCAGGTTAGGGGAAAATCGTCAGTCTTTATTCTCAGTGAAGAAGGATCAGAGGTGGAAGAGAATCGGCGATAGCAATGTGTGCAGCTGAGTCAAGAAGTTAGCTAGATCACCAGCCACACGACCAGCAGCCAGGAGAATGAACCCAGGCCCAATCTCTCCCAGCTTCTCTTCCTGTTCCTCTCTCTGCCTCCACCCACCAAAATCGTCATTTCCTGTACAAAACATCAGGACTTGCACAGAGAGTGGGCAGGGACCATTCTTTATCCAATCATGTATATTAATAGAGTATAGCCCAATTACTATTTAGCCTCATGTACTTGGGACCCAAGTTCATCAACTCAAACTTCAGCCCATTACACTGCCATCTTATTATCCCCAGATTATACTTTTCTCTTTCTTTTTCCCCTCACCTCCCTCCCCAGTATTAAACTTATGAGCACCATTTGCCCCACGAAGCTCTCCCTCTTTAGAATCCTTCCATCCCTGTTAGAGTCCTTCCCCCTTTCTTATACCTTTTCCTTACTATTTGTGTATTCCCTTCCATTTAGCCTACCCCTTTCCTTTTCCCTTTTCCTCTCCCACTTTTCAATGAGGTGAGAGAAGTTTCTCTGTTAAACAAATATGTATAATATTTTCTCTTTGAGACAAATCTGATAAGAATAAGATTCACACAATGTTCTTCCCCCTCCTTAAGTCCCTCAGATATAATAGGTTTCCTTTGTCTCTTTGTGAGATGTAATTTCCCTCTTTTTACCTCTACTTTTCACTTTTTCTGATACAATCCCCTTTCCAGTTCTAATTTCCTTTTTTAAATATTATAATAGTAATCAAATTATACATGCACTCTTTATGTATGCCAATAACAGAAATACAGTTCTCAAGAGTTCTTTTTATCTTTTTATGCTTCTCTTTAGTCCTATATTTGAAGGTCAAATTTTTTGTTTATTTCTGGTTTTTTCATTAGAAATAAATGGAATTCATCTGTTTCACTGAATGTCCATCTTCTTCCCTGGAAGAAAATGCTCAGCTTAACTGGGTAGTTTATTTTTGGTTGCATCCCAAGTTATTTTGCCTTTTGGAATATCAGATTCCAGGTCCTTTGATCCATTAATGTAGAAGCTGCTAGATCCTGAGTGATCCTTATTGTGGCTCCTCAGTATGTGAATTGTTTTTTCTGGCTGCTTGTAATATTTTTTCTTTAATGTGATAGTTCTGAAATTTAGCACAATACTCCTTGGAGTTTTTATTTTGGGGTCTCTTTCAGAAGGTGTTCGATGAATTCTTCCAATGGCTATTTTACCTTCTGATTCTATTACATTTGGTCAGTTCTCGTTGATGATTTCCTGAAAAATATTTTCTAGGCTCTTTTTTCATCATGATCTTCAGGGAGCCCAATAATCCTTAGATTCTCTCTCCTAGATCTATTTTTCTAAGTAGATATTTAACAATTTTTTCTATTTTTTTAATTTCTTGGTTTTGATCGACTGATTCTTGTTTTCTCTGAATCATTCATTTCCATTTGTTAGAAAATCCAAACAAGTCAATGTTTGTCAGAGGAGAAAAAAAATCATATTCACATGGAATCAGTTCTTGAGGAACATGATATTTGAGTTTGGCCATGAAGGACAGAGAAGGCTATTATGTGGCATGATCCAGAATGCCTGTCCTGGAGCCATTAATCACAATTATTAGCTGTATAACCCTAATTTTTGTATATGTCCAATTTAGTTTTTAAATGAGTTGTTTTGTTCAATGGAATTTTTTTTTCCATTTCACAAATTTTTTTAATGAGTTATTTTCTTTTTCCAATTCACAAATCCTACTTTCCTGGGAATTCTTTACCTTTTCCAGTTCACAAGTTCTGATTCCCTGGGAATTCTTTATCTTTTCCATTTCACATTTCAGGGAGTTGTTTTCTTTTTCAAATCAAATTTCAAATTCAAAATTTCAATGAGTTTTATGCTTTTTCCATATGCTCTTGCAGAGCTTACCTTTCCTTTCCCCATTTTTCTTTTAGCTCTCTTTTAAGATCTTTTTAAATTTCTTCTAGGAGAGCCTTGTGTGATGGGCCTAGGTTATATCCCCCTTTGGGGTTTTGCATGGAGATTGTCTGCTATTCGTCTCCTCAGGATTGGAAATTGGTTGTCTTTCACTATAGAAGCTATCTATAGTTAGAGCAAACTTTGCTTTTTTACTAATTAAAAAAAAAAACCTTGGGATCTGCCTTTAGGGCAAGGAGTTTCCAAGCTTCCTCTAGGGAACAGGGACTGATGAACAGTGGTTGTCTTGCAAACAGGCTACAAAGAATGTGAACTTTTGTTGTGTAAATGTGTATGCATGTGTTCTCAGCTTTAAGTCACCAATTTATTATAAGCTTTTCTAATCTGGGGTTAAATGAATCTCTGTCCCTGACACTCCCATTATTAGTTACGCCATTTATCAATAACTAATTTGATATCAAATTTGGTTCGTTCTAGCTAGCTGATTTGTATTGGTACTGATCTTTATTTTTGATTTTTAATAATTTCACTGTGCCTTCTCCCAAATTTTGTCATTTTCAGTATAATATTTGAGTTTACATACAAGCTAGTATCAGGATAGATGGCAAACCCACGAGGAATATTAAATGAAATTGTAATAATTTTATAATAATAATAATAATAATAATAAAGAAATTAAAAAATAATGTTGCTGCCTTTTATCAAATCCTATCTATCTTTCAAAGGTCAGTTCAAAGGGTACATATTCCACTATACTTCCTTCCCCTGACCTCTCTGTTTTCTGAATCCTTGTATTGTTAAGTATTCTGCACATATTGTCTATATTTTCCTTAGATAAAATAATATATATAATACAAATATGATCATCTCAATAGATGCAGAAAAAGCATTTGATAAAATCCAACATTTATTCCTTTTTTTTTTAATTTAATAGCCTTTTATTTACAGGTTATATGCATGGGTAACTTTACAGCATTAACAATTGCCAAACCTCTTGTTCCAATTTTTCACCTCTTACCCCCCACTCCCTCCCCCAGATGGCAGGATGACCAGTAGATGTTAAATATATTGAAACATAAATTAGATACACAATAAGTATACATGACCAAACCGTTATTTTGCTGTACAAAAAGAATCAGACTCTGAAATATTGTACAATTAGCTTGTGAAGGAAATCAAAAATGCAGGTGAGCATAAATATAGGGATTGGGAGTTCAATGTAATGGTTTTTAGTCATCACCCAGAGTTCTTTCTCTGGGCGTAGCTGGTTCAGTTCATTACTGCTCCATTGGAAATGATTTGGTTGATCTCGTTGCTGAGGATGACCAGGTCCATCAGAACTGGTCATCATATAGTATTGTTGTTGAAGTATATAATGATCTCCTGGTCCTGCTCATTTCACTCAGCATCAGTTTGTGTAAGTCTCTCCAGGCCTTTCTGAAATCATCCTGTTGGTCATGTCTTACAGAACAATAATATTCCATAATATTCATATACCACATCAATTCTGATTTTAATGAATTGTTTTTTCCATTTGCTTTTGAAAAAAATTTTTCTTTTTGTAATTGTCCAATTGAGTTTTTAAGTGGGTTGTTTTGTTCTATGCCATTTCACCAATTTTATTTTTTAGAGAGCTATTTTCTTTTTCCAATTCACTAATTCTGTTTTCCTTGGAATTGTTTGCCTTTTACAATTCACTAATTCTGTTTTTCAGGGATTTGATTTTTTTATTCACTCTATCTTTTAATGAGTGGGATGACTTATCCAGACCCTCTTTCCAAGCTTCCCTTTCCTTTCCCCATTTTTCTTCTAGCTCTCTTGCAAGAGCCTTTTTAATTTTTTTTTCTATGAGAGTCTTGTGTGGTGGGGACCAGATCATATCCCACTTTGGGGTTTCATCTAGAGACGATCTGTTTTTAGTCTCCTCAGGATTTGAAGTCTGTTCTGTATCCATATAGAACCAATCTATATTTAGAGCTCGTTTAAGTTTTTACTCATTTTGACAAAGAAAACAAACAAACAAACAAAAATAGCAAATTCAGACTGCTTTGGGGGCAGTATGGTATTACCAAGTTTCCTCTACTGACTACAGAAAGTAGCAGTGAAGCAGCAGCAGAACAGCAATGTCTGAGTTGCCTGCACAGCAATTACACTCTGATACTCTGAGAGCATGCTGAATCACTCTGGGTGCTGGGTAGGTGTGGCCAGGTCCTAAGAGACCTTAGCATTTCAATGTTGTCATCTTTGTTTATAGCTTCTCTGCTGATCTACTGGCTTTCGGTCAGGACAAAGTAGCTCACACTGTAGTAAAATTCTCCCCCACAAAGTTTCCACTGGCTGAGATTCCACCCCACTCCACTCTGGTCTGCTCAGCATGAGCTGCCTTCCATGCTCTTGCTGCCTGCCTGAGGTCTGTGTCTGGTCTAACCATCCCTGCCCCCGAGCAAAAACAGATCTTTTCTGACTAATTTAGAGGATATCTTGTATTGGTAATATGTTGTATTCCCAATATTTGTGGGGTTTTTTCAGTCAAACACTAATTCCAAAGCTGTATCATGAAAAAAGTAGTCTGAGGGCAAGGAAGAGCTTAAATAGATGCATGTGTCCTCTCTACCATCTTGGCTCTGTCCCAGATTTCAATTTTCTAATTTAAGTTTCATTTCTCCAGTTTTCATAATTGTGAAAACTAAATAAATGTCCATCCCTTTCTCACACAGGTAATTAAGGGTCATGGGTCTCTCAGAAAAATATGACAGGTTATTATTATTTTTGTTATTAGCTAACATTATATGGGACTGTAAGTTCTATAATGTAACATATATGCACATGTCATACAAATATACACTTATATGGTACATATATTGTATATCTCATTTGCTCTTTATAACAAATTTGTAAGTCTATTATCTCCATTTTACAGGTGAGTAAACCAAAAATAAGAACAGTAATGACTGTAGACAACCTGACTATCATAATATGGAAAGAATATAAGAAAACTGTTCAGAAAACAAAGGGCAGATCAAAAGAATCCACACATTTCTTTCAGAATCCTGTTTCAAACTTAAGCTTCTAGTGTAGTGAATTTCATGGACATACAAAAAAATTGCAAGCAGACAAGTAAAACACCTTCAAAAATGAAAGAGAAAAAAATGACAAAATTATTTCACAGAAACAAGAAATCATAAAAGAGAATGGAATGGTTGTTAATAGAAAACAAGCTTTAAAATAAAGATATGAAAACAAAATGAGAAACTGAATCAAATTTTATTAAATAAATTAATAGTCTATTAAATTAATTTATGTAATGTGTTTATCCATTCCCCAATACATGCTTCCCCCCATAACTTTCAGTTATTTGCTAAAATAAAAAATATATGTTTTTAAAAATATGGGTCTTTTACTTCTTTTTTTGAATCATTGTAAAATGTACACCTAATAGCAGCATTACCAGGTCAAGGCATATGCACAATTGAATAGGTTTCGTTTGACAATTCCAAATTGCTTTTTAGAAGGATAGAGCAACTGTCATTTCCTCTATCCCCGCCCCCTCCTTTTTTTTGGTTTAAGTTGCCAAACTGATGGGTATGAGGCAGAACCTCAGAGTCACTTTAATTTGTACTTCTTTAAGTATTAATGCTTTAGAGCATTTATTTCAAATGCCTATTGACAGTTTAGATACCTTCCCTGATGAATGATCTTATTCTTATAAATTTGAATCCCCTCCTTATATATCTTAGTAATGAGATTCTTGTCAAAGAAACTTGCTACAAAGATTTTTGCAAAATGGAGAATGGAACTGAAAACATATTTACTTGCAAAACACCCAAAAAGCAGAAATTCAGAATAGATAAATACAACTCCCCCAAAAAGATTAATGAAATAAATTACTTCATCTGGAATTATGCTACAAAGTTTTGTTGCTACATACATACCCTGAGGAGAACAATGATTGAGGGAAAAACAAGGAAAGCCCTTAGATAACAATAAAATAGCAATATCATTGTTGTTTGTAGTAACAAAAAATTAGAAATTATACCCAATAAATAGCAAATGTCTGAACAAGTTGTGGTTGTGAGTAGCATGAATGTAGAGGAAATACGGAAAGGAATAAATTTTTTTTTAAGAATTTGGCACAAACAGAAAAATATTGCACACAATAACTACGGGAAATGTAATAGGAAGAACAACAATAAAACAATAAAAACTCAGTTCAATAAAATGAATGACTATCCCAAATAAGAGAAATGAGAATGAATGCATTTCCCTCCCTCAATGACAGAGGCAGGAGATTTTGGATGAAGATCAATTTATATAGTATATAGGTGGATAAGATGTTGGTTAGTTTTGTTAAATTATTTTTCCCCTCTTGCATTTCCTTCAAAGGATGACTTTCAGGGAGGGGAGAAGAATGGTATATTGTAAATTCTGTAAAAATGAAGGATATCAGTGAATTAAAAATCTGTGTCATAATGAAACTCTGGAATAAACTAATCCACAAATTACAAAGTGTCCTTTGAAAAACTGAAGCATCCTTAAAAACTCCATTTATGAAAACTATTTCAAGAAAAATCAAATACCTTCTGACAATTAATTATAGTTTAAGTCTTCTTGTTAATTTCACCAATTGAAATAAAATTGAAAACAAACAAAAATTAATCTTCACCTTGCAAAGACATAATTTAGCAGACACTTTATATTTACTCATTTTCAGGCTCAGATCATAAATATATTAGACTTACATTTGTTATCTGGGACATAGTAACAAATTATATAAAATGTTAAAATGTTAAGACCATTAAAATTTAATATTCTAATTCATTATCATCTACTTCAAAACAAATTAGAATTTACAAAAAAGTGAAATGACCATTCTTAAGATTTGCTTTTAGATACATTATAAAAACTAATTTAAATTAGTTGCAGCATAATATAGTAGATATAATAGATGTAAATTTTCTAACAAAATATGTTTTCTTTGAAGGGGAACAGAAAGTTTCTAACAAAATTCTTTTCAATTCAATAATTATTCATTCAGCATCTACTACATGTCAAGCATTGTGCTAGACTCCAGGATAAAAAGAGAGAACATGATAAAATTCCTGATCTTGAAGCAATTAATATTTCATCTATATATTCATATCTTTATATCTAATTTTATAAGTAGAAAATGGCTAGTGAACTCCTTATATGCATACATAGAATTCCACTGATGCAATTCCATATATAAAATCTCCCTGCCTCTAAGAGAGTCATAATGATTTGTAATAGGAGTGCTTTGGAGACACTTTAAAGTTTATATACACATTCTGTAATTTTTTCTGGTTTGTAAACTATTCAATGAAAGAGAATGTTTTTATTATTATTTTTTTAACCAGGAGAACATTCAAAAGGTTTTAATCCTACTTGGCCTCTTTTGGCTTAAGCCAAAATTAATTTTTTAGGTAAAAGAAATTGTAGGCCACAACCTTGTGAATTTCAAAAGGTCAGGAAAGTAAGTCATTCAGGAATATGGGGTTCAAGAGTCAAGCCCGTGCCAGATTATTCAGTCAATCAAGTTGCCCTGACCAATTCCCTTCCAGTCACTGAAATCAGTGGCAAGCAAAAAGTCAAGAGAAATTGTTGCCTTCTGCTCATTCCACCCGGAGGAAGTCTTCATGTTCTGGGAGATAACCCCCAGCCAATTCCAGTTACTCTTCCCATGCAGGTGATGAGGCACTGCATTTGAGGCAGTGCCAGGTAAATAGGAAACCCAGGGAGAAATCATCAACAGAGTTGTGCTCAAGCAGGTTGACTGTTTGTTCTCTGGACCAAGTTAGTTATTGGATAAGGTCAGAAGTGCAGAAAAACTCCTTAGTGAGACACAGGAGCTCATCCTGCCGTGTATACAAGTCTTCTTGCTTTTCCTTATGATTCCAAATGTAGACACGAACTTGGAAGGAACAATACTGTGTACCAAAGTGTTGGCAAGAAATATTTGTACTAACATTTTACTATATATTCAAAATAAATATCCCTTTGCAAAAACAAATTGATAAATGGAATTGGGAGGTAGTCACTGACAGATAACTATGGGATGGGAACACATCTCAATTGGGGCCTGATCCAACGGCATTAGAAAAAAAATATCACAACCTGTAGATGCAGCTCAGGAAACTTGATAGAAGACTGTGTTGATCTCACTCAGAGAAAAACAAGACCAGATATTGTTCCCTAGTAATATAATATAAGCATAAAGGGGATAGCCAGGAATGGTCTCTTGTGAAAACTGATGCTTAAGATGAGGTATTACAGATTCATAGGCAGAGGTGAAACAGAAAATCCTTTCAGGATTAAAAGAAAAAAATAACAAATAGAGTAGCTTGATCAAAACAAAGAACGTGTAAAAGGAAGCAATGTGCAACTCTTTGAAAACTTAGAGTAAAGGATTTTAAATCTCAAACAGAAGAGTCTGTGTTTCAAATTGGAGGCCGTGCAAGGGTACTAAATGTCATGTTGAGGGTAATAATATAGACTGGCCATACAAAAGTATCTAGAAGTGATAAGTAGTAGACCCATTCTGCTCATAATGGATGTTTTACATATTCCCCTCAATAAGAAAAATCATGAAAACTGTAGTAAGTGGTAAGTGGTAAGAAAACTTCAAGTGGAGATCAAATTACTATACAAGAGATTATCACTTAGAAGGAGAAATTTGCTGGAGACAGTTCATACCTAAATAGTCACAGTGAGAGTTTACATCCTGGAAATCAGCAAATGTTATAAAAATCAGGCCTTAATTCATTATTTTATTAGTTCTCTAGACTTAAAAGTAATGGAGAAAATACAAATTGAACTTTAAAATATGTTGTGCGTTTTCAGAAAAACAATTGTTAAATATTTACCAGTACAGTCTCCCTTAGTACGGTCTCATTCCCTTTTATAATATAGAGAAATTAGAGATTTAAAATGAACTGGACTGAGAGCCAGGAGCCATATTGGTTTGAATCTTGCTTGCCACACACACTAGGTGAGCTTGGGAAAGTTGTTTAAAATGTTATGACATTTTATAAGCCTCCATTTATTCATTTATGATAAAGAAGTAATAATATCTCTAGCAACTATAGGGTTCTTGTGAAGGTCAGATAATATATGTAAACATCAATTATTATCACTTATAAATAGATATTAAAGGGCTTTTGAGCATTGGAATTTGGGAAAGAAACCTTGAAAGTATAGCTATTCAGCAGAAGCAGCATACAGTTATTATCGAAAACTTCAGATGAAAAATGTTCCTCCTGCTACTTTATAAGCATTGCTAATTATTTGCATACTAGGATAGACTACCATGAAATATTAAGCATTACATTCTCTAGGCATTTTAATCACCTCCCCATTTTAAGTCAGTATCTCAATCCCTCTGTGAGTTTCTCTAAGCATCAATAAATAGGTTCAGCAATTCAATTTCACTGTCCGTCAACTGATAAGAACAATAACTGTCAATTCTTCAACATGACATTTTAACTGCTAAATATAATTAACAATCAAATTACACAAAAATAAATGATTAAGAAGGTGACTCATTTTAGGGGGCCTGGACAGAAATGCAGAAGTTCTGTGATGAGCCACAATTCATAACCCATTGATATGTCAGGCTTACAAAGTATATATTGCACAAAGCTGACAGCAAGATATAGAAACACTTCATTTCTATTCAGGCTAAATATCACAGCAAGTGACAAAATCACATTAAAGCATCTAGTCACTTATACTTTAAGGCCAAAGGCAATAGAGCTAGTTTATTTGTAGAATTAGCTAACATGATTTGATCTCCCCTTTCATTGCAGTGCTGTGCATAGACACCAGCAAAACAAAACAAACAATTCTCCACTGTTTCAAAACACAAAATAAAAATCTTATGGGAAATGTTAAGTATTTTTGTTCCTCCAAAATTTATAAATATCATAATATGGTAATATTATTACATTTCTTAATAATGATAGAATCCGTTATGATTTCCAATAAAGTTTTATTTTAAAATAATACTAAATTTTTAATAATGGGCCTTCATTTAGATTTTTATTAGGATATTTCATGCATGTTCTTTCAGATTTAGAGTACAAGCATATGAGTTTATTGAAACTTGAAGTAGTATGATGTAGTTGAAAGAATACTAGATACAGAGTTATGGAGAAGGTTCCATAATGTTGTGGCATGGTTTCTAAGACCTGGGATCAAGTCCTGGATCTGCTCCTGCTACCTATGTAACCTTGGGTAAAATACTTAAACTCTGACTCTCTAGCTCATTTATAAAATTGGGCAGTTCGATTAAATGATCTCTAAGGCACTTTTTAAGAATGTACTAGGTGCCAGGTATTATCCTAGGTGCTAGAGATACAAAGATCTTGCGGCCTAAGAGCTCATGGTATATGAGCCCTTTAATGTCAGAGGTGAGGTGAATGAGGCAGAGGACTTATAGGGTATGAAAAGAGTTCCAGTTTATTATGCCATACAGCCTTGTTGATATACATTTTTGCAAACATGATCAGCTCATGGACAGCAGGCAATCCCCAATCACCATTCAGAGAAGCAGCTTGTGGGCATTGCGTATGCATGGTATCTACCAATAGGAAGAGAGCCAATCTAGCAATTCAGCAACTTGCTCACAGGTGAGAGGCCCTATTCAGGCATTCCTGTTCACTTAGCCACTGGCTGTGATCCTCCAGCTCACTTGTTCCCATGGTGATAAATCAATGCTCCTTGCTCAACAAGGGCGGTTCTGCAACATGGCAGAAAACTTATTTTGCATCAAGGGTGGAGATGGCTTTGGTACTTCCTCTAGGCAGGGTCTCATAATTCAGCACAAAGACAAAAGGTAAACTGATCTTTGCTCAAGAGTTCTGTGGTCTAGAGGAGGGAAAGAGAAAGTTATAATTCTATCTACATCTACATCTATTCTACATCAATACATATTATCTCCATTTCCTCCTATCCCCATATTAGAGTACAAGACTTTTGTGGGAAGAGATGTTTTTTAACTTTTATTTTTGCACCTCTAGAACAGAAGAAAGAAAAAGAGACAGAGAGGGGAAAATAAGAAAATATCAATATTGTTTCTTACATGGAATACAGAAAAAGGAAAACCAAAAACACAATTTTAGGAAGGGTTTTGCAAGCTACTATTTGTCATTATTACATAAAATAGCAAAGCCTGAAGGAATTTCTTCCTCCTATCTATTAAGTAAAAGGAATTTCATGAAAAGTGGAAATTGAAGGTATCCCTCATAAGCTGATAGTGGCATTGTGGTAGAGATGGGAACTTTAGTTTCCTTTGGTTCCCTATGGTTCATGACATAAGTAAATTATATCTAACATCATTTACTCCATGTTCACATATAGTTCTGTCCTTATTATGCTTCCATTATGAGAACATATTGGTTCTTACGGTGTGATCCTACTTATGCCTTTTAAAAATTTATTCATGAAAATAGAGAAAAAGGAAAAAGAACTAGTAACAGGATAATTGGATTCAATTAAAATCTTAATTTGAGAGAGAGAAACAGAGAAACTCAGACAGAGTTAGAGACAAAGAAAAATGCAAAAGGGATTAACAGGGACATAGAAGTAAAGGAAATGGGAGTGTCATGTGCAGCATACAGAACAATAAGACAATTAAAATATTATTATTCCCATTTGAAAGATAAGGAAACAATGAGTTGAAGTAATGTGACCCAAAGTTTAATAACTAGCAAATGGTAGATGTTATTGTTTTCACCAATGAGTTGACTATTTTCAATAAAGCAGGCTTTACTACTGCATGGAATTAAAATGGAGGCAAATAATAAAAACAAGTGTGAGTCAGGCCAGGCTGAAATAGAATTATGAAAAACCTCATGATACTCTAATCTAATACCCAGAAGACTCAGTTGAAGGGTACAAGACCTTGGCAACCAATGTTAAAACAAGAAAAACTAAATAAAATACATGGCTGAGTTCAACGACAAATGAACTTACAGCCAACTGAAGAAAGGAGGAAGGTTAAGAAAAGCAGTTTAAAAAAATGCCTCTCAAAATCAAAAGAGTACAATGGAAATAGTTCTATTTTTGGAGTCAGAGGACCTAGACACTAATCCTGTTGCTAGACAAGTTACAGACTCTCAACCTCATTTTCCTCATTTGCAAAGTGAGAAGGTTTGCACTAAATGATTTCTAAGTTTTCCTTCCAGCTTTAAATCTATAGCCCTTTCATCAATGAATCTAAACATGGGAGTTCTTATTAGGTTATATAATCCTTCAAGGTTTATTTCCACTTATTTATGGAGAAAAAGTAACTTCTCAGTTCCAAGTGGCACCTCAACTGGGTCATCACACAGCCTTACATAATAGATTGTGCCACAGTGGGCACAAATGCTTATATGTTCCAGACTATGATGAACATGGGAAGGCAGGGTCCCTCTTGGCAAGGGTATTCTAGAGAAACTTGTCAATAATTTCACCCAAGAAAATGACAATAATGAGACATCATACTAAAATGTGTGGGATATAGCCTAAATGGTAATAACGGGAAATTTTATATCTTATTTGCAAAAAATAGAGAAAGAAAAGATCAATGAATTAGGCTTACATCTAAAAAAGCTAGAAAAAGAGCAAATTAAAAATCCCCAATCAAACACTGAACTTGAAATTCTAAAAATAAAAGGAGAGATTAATAAAGTTGAAAGTAAAAAAAAAAACTACTGAATTAATATATAACACAAAGAGTTGGTTTTATGAAAAAACCAGCAAAATAGATAAATCTTTGATAAATTTGATTAGAAAAAGTAAAAATATCAAGTCTCTTGGATCGGTCAAGTGAATATAATAAAGAAGACAATACTACCTTAACTAATCTATTTATTTAATGCTATACCAATCACACTCCCAAAAAACTATTTTAACAACAAAATTAGAAAAAATAACAACAAAATTTATCTGGAAAAACAAAAGGTCAAGAATTTCAAGGGAACTAATAAAAAAATTCAAATGAAGTTGGCCTAGCTGTACCAGATCTAAAACTATATTACAAAGCAGTGGTCACCAAAACCATTTGGTATTGGCTAAGAAATAGTCTAGTTAATCAGTGGAATAGGTTAGGTTCACAGGACAAAATTGTTAATACCTATAGCAATCTAGTGTTTGACAAACCCAAAGACTCCAACTTTGGGGATAAGAATTCACTATTTGACAAAACCTGCTGGGAAAATTGGAAATTAGTATGGCAGAAACTAGGCATTGACCCATACTTAACACTATATACCAAGATAAGGTCAAAATGGACCCAAGGTCTAGGCATAAAGAATGAGATTATAAATAAATTAGGAGAACATAGGATAGTTTACTTCTCACACCTGTGAAGGAGGAAGGAATTTATGACCAAAGAAGAACTAGAGATCATTACTGATCATAAAATAGAAAATTTTGATTACATCAAATTGAAAAGTTTTTGTACCAACAAAACTAATGCAGACAAGATTAAAAGGGAAGCAATAAACTGAGAAAATATTTTTATAGTCAAAGGTTCTAATAAAGGACTTATTTCCAAAATATATAGAGAATTGTCTCTAATTTATAAGAAATCAAGCCATTCTCCAATTGATAAATGGTCAAAGGATATGAACAGACAATTCTCAGATGAAGAAATTGAAACTATTTCTAGCCATGTTAAGACAACTCTGAGATACCACTACACACCTGTCAGACTGGCTAGAATGACAAGGAAAGATAATGCGGAATGTTGGAGGGGTTGTGGGAAAACAGGGACACTAATACATTGTTGGTGGAATTATGAATACATCCAACCATTCTGGAGAGCAATTTGGAACTATGTTCGAAAAGTTATCAAACTGTGCATACCCTTTGATCCAGCAGTATTACTACTGGGCTTATATCCCAAAGAGATCATAAAGAAGGGAAAGGGATCTGTATGTGCGCAAATATTTGTGGCAGCCCTCTTTGTAGTGGCCAGAAACTGGAAATTGAGTGAATGCCCATCAATTGGAGAACAGCTGAATAAATTGTGGTATATGAATGTTATAGAATATTATTTTTCTGTAAGAAATGACCAGCAGGAGGATTTTAGAAAGCCATGGAGATACTTACATGAACTGATGCTAAGTGAAATGAGCAGAACCAGGAGATCATTATATAATTAAACAATGATACTGTATGATGATCAATTTTGATGGATGTGCCTCTCTTCAACAAAGAGATGATCCAAATCAGTTCCACTTGTTCAGTAATGAAGAGAATCAGCTACATCCAGCGAAAGAAGTATGGGAAATGAGTGTGACCTACAACATAGCATTTCCAATCT